>NW_016107370.1:6810405-6831625 GCF_001604975.1 Cebus imitator | reverse complement strand
CAGGATGGTCTCGATCTCTTGACCTCGTGATCCACCTGCCTCGGCCTCCCAAAGTGCTGGGATTACAGGCTTGAGCCACCGCGCCCGGCCTAAATTTTTTATTTTTTGGAGCCTGTCTCTGTCACCCAAGAGTGAAATGGTGTCATATCACCTCACTGCAACCTCTGCCTCCTGGGTTCAAGCGATACTCCTGCCTAATCCTCCCTAGAAGCTGGGACTACAGGTGCATTACAGCCCACTACAGCCCGGCTAATTTTTGTATTTTTTTTTTTTAATTAGAGATGGAGTTTCACCATGTTGACCAGGCTGGTTTCAAACTTCTGACCAAAAGTGATCCACCTGCCTCGGCATCACAAAGTGCTGGGATTACAGGTGTGAGCCACTGCACCCAGCCTGCATCAGGCTTTTATAATAGATTATGAAACCTTGTTAGTGTAGAAGCAAAAAGTGACATTCTTCCTTGCTTCTTATATAACGAAGCACTTTGAGTATGGGAAAAAATTGTATCTTGAGATCATTAATAACATGGTCATTACATCTGGCTATAGTTTCATTCTCAAATAATAAAAACCTTAAAGAAACCTGGTCTCCCTCACAGAAAAATTTGTTTCTGATTTTTGCTTTAGTCACATCTGAAGTTACGGCATGACCCCATGAATATGACACAAGTACATGAAAGTCATTGTTTTTTCCACTATCAATGGATTCATGTAAATTTGGAAATCTTGGTCACTTTGCACATAGTTTTCTTCTGAAGTTACCTATTCTTTCCTTTTCTAAAGGTTTCTGTCTCTAGATCTTTTTTTGAAATCTATTCCCCAAGAGATGGCGCCATCTGAGTTCTGCTAACCCCAATGGAAACATGCAGGTTGCAATGCACCTTGTCTGGATAGTCCAGCAAACCAGAAATAATTGAAAAGCAATTCCAGTCTTTGCTTCCATCTCTTGGGAGAAACAGGATTTCCAGTTGAGAGCTCCATAACAGCATGTCAAAAACCCCTTTGCAACTCTTTTCCAATTCTATCAACCAGCGTGCGCCGGGCCTTTGCCTCTCCCTTTTGCCTTCGGTCTTTGATGTCTCTCTTTGCTCCCTATTTTCACATGCCCTCTCAGACACCTAAACTCCTTGCTCCACAAAAATTCTTCAGACCTCTTCCTTTCCCTCCTTTTTATTAGCTCTTAATTAGATCCATAAACTTGCCCTCTGGGTTATACACATTACTTCATTAACTTACCCTCTGGATTATACACATTGCTCAACTTCTCCTGCCTAGAAACTAATCCATGAAAGAAGAAACCTTCCCACATAATAGAAGCAAAGAGAATAGAGAGAGGCAGACCTGTGGTGGAGATTGTGAACACTCATTCATTAACTTAACATATTCCTCTAACTTAATGAAAAGTCATTCATAATTTTTAATTCAATTTAAAACAAAGATTTACATTACATTAATTAACACTTGTTATGCTAGTTTCATAAAACTCACGCATGGGCACAAACAGCTATGTAAAATATTTGCCTCTCCCAATTCCCACCCCACCTCAACTTGTTTCAACACATTTCTAGCTTTCAGACTCCCAGTTTCTAGTTTCACGTCCCAGGTTTGATGATTGTTTTTGAGATTCTTTGGCTTTGACAATTCTGAAATTTCTCATTTTGTTTCTTTTTTTCTTTCTTTTTGATAAGGACTTTTCTATCTAACTTTTAGTCTGTCTTGCTCCTTCATTTTGATATTACCATTTCCTTGGAAGGATGAGAACTTCTCAAAACCCCTCACCACATACACTTGGTTCCCTTGCTCCAAATTCAAACAGATAGTGGTATACCTGTCTATCTTGTTCACTACACTATAATTCTACCGTGGAAGTTATATCATAGTTCTGTCTACTTTGAGCAATGTAAGTACTCAGCAGAGGTAAGCTAAATTGAATTTAATAGAATTATCTTTCATGGTATGAAACTGATCTCCTCACCTACTCAATGCCATCCTCATGATTCTCTGCCCCTTCACTGTCAACCCTGCAGAATTCACTCCAGATCTTCCTTCCTCCTCCCTCCCCTCCACAGCCCTCTTCTATCAATGCTGGGCTGAGGTAACCACCTCCTTTGCACGCCGTTATTTTTGTGCTTATATATAGACAGTGTGTTTAATAGTGAAGAGAACACAAGCCTTGAGTCAATTTATAAAAATATAGTGATGAATAATATTCTATGTGCATAATGACAATTCCGAAATTGCACATTACCATATGCATTCACGGTACTAAGTGATTTAGCTATATTATCTAATTTAATTTGTTCAATAACCATATGTATTAGAACTATGATTACACCATTTTGTGAAGGATAAAAATGGAGCTTAAATATATGTAAGCTTGCTCAAGTTTACACAGCAAGGGAGTCAGAGCTGAGACTCAAACCCAGGACTCCAAGGCCCATTCTTACCAACTGTCTCTTAACATAAACCCAATCAAGTTTAAATGTCTGCTCCAGCTTACCTGGATAATATTGAGGCAATTTATTAATCTCTCTCATATCTTTACATGTAAAATGGGGTTTAATATGATCTATCATTTAGTTTTTGTGAGAAAATTAAATGCGATAATACAAAAAGTATTTATTCATATTTAGTATTGGGCACATGGAAGTGGCTCCATAAATGCAGTCATATTCCCTGTTTTCTCCATCATCATCATAATTCACGACATTAATTAAAGTCTTAAGTGACCATCTCTCAACTTATTTTAATCTCCTCAAAATACCGTAAATTTTGTATTTATCTCTGTATTTTTAGTGCATTTGAAACATGGTGGGTACCAAAATGAATTCCTGACTAAATAAATAATCGACTAAGTTGCAATTGTCAGAACTAATAAGGAACAGAAAACCTAACATGTTCTCACTCATAAGTGGGTGTTGAACAATGAGAACACGTGGACACAGGGATGGGACTATTACACACCAGGGCCTGTTGGGGGGTGGTGGAGCTAGGAGAGGGAGAGAGCAGGGGGTGGGGGATTAGGGAGGGATAACATTAGGAGAAATACCTCACGTAGATGACGGGGGGATGGATGCAGCAAACCACCATGGCATGTGTATAGCTAGGTAACAAGCTTGTACGATCTGCACATGTATCCCAGAATTTAAGGTATAATTTTTAAAAAATTATTTAATAATTAAAATATATCATCTCATTGTTTTAGTTACATTTATTGTACTACTAAAATGATAAAGATTTTTCACTTTTATTAACCACTTGTTTGTCTTTAGTAAATTATTCTGTCATGTCCATTGAATATTTCTTTCCTTTTTTCTACCCAATTTTTTTAAAAATACCGATATGCAGGAACTCTTTTTAGGTAAAGAAGATTAACCATTTGTATGTTGTTTTTGGTGGCAAATATTCTCTCAGGTTTTAATTTCCCCTTAATTTTGCTTTTAAAAATTATCTCAAAGTGGAGGCAGGCCAAATAGAAGTTTTCACAATCATTCTTCCCACAACAAACCAAATTAAACAACTATCCACATTAAAAAGCATCTTTATAAGAATCAAAAATCAGGTAAGCCATCACAGTATCTGGTTTTAACTTTATATCACTGAAAGAGGAACTGAAGAGCATATGAGAGACAGTCTTGAATTGCTAATGACACCCTTCCCCATCCCCCAGCAGTGGCCACATGTGCTCTTGGAAGGGGAGAATGTAGCAATTGTGGGATTTGTATTGAAATTCAGTGTCACCGACACTGGGCAGAACTTAGCTGATGCCCATAGAGGGAGCATTTAAACCAGCCCTAGCTAGAGAGGAATCACCCATCTTAGGAGTTGGAACCTGAGTTCTGGAAAGCCTCAACATTGCATACTAAAGTACTGTGAAGTCCTAAATAAACTTGAAAAACAGTCTCAGCCTCAAGGGCTGCACATTCCTGGGAAAGTCCTGGAATTGTGCTGGGTTCAGAACCATTGGATGGGGGGTGCACATGACCTAGTGAGACACTAGCCAGGGTGGCCAGTGGAGTGCTTGCATCACCTCTCCCCCAGTCCTAGGAAGTTAAGATTTAAGGTTTGGGAGAGGGTCCTTCCCTCTGCTTGCGGAGAAGACAGCAAAGAGTAAAGAGGACTTTGTCTTGCAACATGGAAACCAGCTCTGCCACAGTAGGGCACTATCCAGAGTCCTGAGGCCTCTATTCCAGACCCTAGTTTCTTGATGACATTTCTAGTCACACCCTGGGCCAGAGGGGAACCAGCTTCCTTGAAGGGAAAGACCCAGTCCTGGCAGGATTTATCAGCCGCTGACCAAACAGCCCTTGGGCCCTGAATAATCAGCAGAAGCACCCCAGCAGTGCTTGTCGTGGGCCGAGTGGGAACCTGGGCCTGTGCTGGCTTCAGGTGTGACCCAGCACGTTCCCAGCTATGGTGGCTATGGGAAGAGATCCCTTCTTCCTGAGAAAAGAAGAAGGAAAAGTAAAAAAGACTTTGTCTTCCACCTTAGTTACCAACTTGACCACAATGGGGTAAACCACCATGCAGGCTTTTAGGGTCCTCAGTTCTAGGCCTTGGATCTTGGATAGCATCTCTGGGCCTGCCCCAGGCCAGAGAGGAGCCCATTTCCCTGACAAGAAAGTCCCAGTCCTGACAGCATTTATCATCACAAGCTTACTGAAAAGCCCTTGGGCTTGAACATTATGGTTGGCCTGGCAGTCCTTGCTGTGAGCCTAGGCAGTGATGGCCATGGGAAGAGGCTCCTTTGCTTGTGGAAAGGGGAATTTCTCTTGTGGCTTGGGTGCCAGCTCAGCCACAATAGAATAACACTCCAGGTAGATTCCTAAGATTTCTGACTCCAGGGCCTGGTTCCCAGATGGCATATCTGGACCCACCCGGAGCCAGGGGTGACTCACCACCCTGAAAGGAAGTACATAAGTCTATCTGGCTTTGCCACCTCCTAATTGTGGAGCCCTAGTGCCTGGAGCAAATGCAGACAGCAGCCAGGCAGTAGTTACTGCAGGCCGTGGGAAAGAGTCAGTCTTGTGTGAGCTTTAGGTTGGGCCCAGCACAGACCCAGGGGTAGTGGCAATTGGGGTGCTGGTGTCACTTCTCCCCCAGCTCCAGGCAGTTCAGCACAGAAAGTAAGACTCTATTTGTTTGGGAGAAAGTAAGGGAAGAAAACAAGTGTCTCTGCCTAGTAATCCAGAGAATTCTTCCAGATCTTATTGAAGACCACCGAGATGGTATGTCTGTGAATCTTCAAGAGCCACAGTGTTACTGGACTTGCAGTCATGCCCTAATCCAGATATAGCTGTAATGACAAAAAACTTAGAGGACAATACTCAAGTCCCTTTGAATATCCGAAAAGCCTTCCCCAGAAGGAGAGGTATATACAAGCCCAGAAGTACAGACTATAATAAATACTTAACTCTTCAGTGCCCAGACACTGATGAACATCCAGAAGCATCAAGGTCATCCAGAAAAACATGAACTCACCAAGCAAACTAAATAAGGCACCAGGGACCAATCCTGGAGAAGCAGAGAGATGTGACCTTTCAGACAGAGAATCCAAAATAGCTGTTTTGGGAAAACTCAGTGAAATTCAAGGTAACACAGAGAAGGAATTCAGAATGCTATAATATAAATTTAACAAAGAGGTTGAAATAATCTTTAAAAATTACACAAAAAGATTCTGGAATTGAAGAAGACAATTGCCATACTGCAAAATGCATCAGAGCTTCTTACAAGCAGAACTGGCCAAGAAGAAGGAAGAATTAGTGAGATTGAAGACAGGCTATTTGAAAATATAGCCAGAGGAGACAAAAGAAAAATAATAAAAAAGAATAAAGCACTGCTGCTAGATCTAGAAAATAGCTTCAAAAGGGCAAATCTAAGAGTTATTGGCCTTAAAGAGGAGGTGGAGAGAGAGATTGGGGTAGAAAGTTTATTCAAAGTTATAATAACTTCCTAAACCTAGATAAAGATATCAATATTCAAGTACAACAAGGTCACGGAACACCAAGCAGACTGAACCCAAATGAGACTATCTCAAGATATTTGATAATCCAACTCCTAAGAGTCAAGGACAAAGAAAGGATACTGAAAGCAGCAAGAGAAAAGAATCAAATAGTATACAATGGAATTCCAATATATCTGGTAGAAGACTTTTCAATGGAAGCCTTACAGGCCAGGAGAGAGTGGCATGACACATTTAAACTGCTAAAGGAAAAGAAAAAACAACCTTATGTCCTAGAATGGCATATTGAGTGAAAATATCCTTCAAATATGAAGAAGAAATAAAGCATTTCCCAAAGCAGGTAGGAAAAAGAAGCTGAGGGATTTCATTAACACTTGCAGCTCTACCCTACAAGAAATGCTAAGGGAAGTTCTTTAATCTGAAAGAAAAGGATGGCAATGAGCAACAAGAAATCACCTGAAGGTACAAAACTCACTAGTAATAGTAAGTACAGAAAAATACACAGAATAGTCTAATACTGTAAGTGTGGTATGTAAACTATTCTTTTTTTGAGTAGAAGACTAAAAGATGAACCTATCTAAAACAATAATTACAACTTCTAAGTCATAGAAAGTACAACAAGATATATATAGAGGGAATAAAAAGTTAAAATGTGGGGGACAAAGTTAAAGTATAGAGTTCTTGCTAGTTTTTTTTCTTATTTGTTAGTTTATGCAATCAGTGCTAGGTTGTCATCGCTTTAAAATAATGTGTTGTAGATACAATTTGCAAACCTCATGGTAACCTCAAATTTCAAAAAAACCTACAAAAGACACACAAAAAAATCAAAAGCAAGAAATTAAAACATATCAGCAGAGTAAATCACCTTGGCTAAAAAGAAGACAGGATGGAAGGAAAGAGGGGAGAGATGACCACAGAACAGCTATAACACAAATAACAAAATGGCAGGAGTAAGTCCTTCCTTGCTTATTAATAACATTTAATGTAAATGAACTAAACTCTGTAATCTGAAAACATAGAGTGGCTGAATGGACAGAAAAATAAAGACCCAACCACCTGTTGCCTATAAGAAACACCCTTCACCTTAAAGACACACATAGACTGAAAATAAAAGGAAGGAAAAAAGATATTCCATGCAAATGGAAACCAGATAAGAGCAGAAGTGGCTATACTTATATCAGAAAAAACAGATGTAAAGATAAAAACTAGGAAAGAGACAAAGAAGGTTATTATAGAATGATAATTAAGCAAGAAGGTATTACAGCCATAAATATATATGCACCCAACACTGGAGCACCCAGCCATATAAAGCAAATATTATTAGAGATAAAGAGAGAGAGAGACCCCAATATAATACCAGTATAATGATGGCTGGAGACTTCAATACCCCAGTTTTAGCATTGCACAGATCATTCAGACAGAAAAACAACAGAGATATTGGACTCAATCTGCATGATAGACCAAATGGACTTAATAGATAGTTATGGAACATTTCATCCAGTGACTACGGAATACCCATCCTTCTTAGCACTTGCATCATTCTCAATGATAGATCATATTGCTAGGCCACAAAATAAGTCTTTAAAAATTTTTTTTAAATGGAAATTATATCAAGTATCTATTCTGATTAAAATGGAATAAAATTAGAAATTAATAACAAGAAATTTTGGAAAGTATACAAATATATTGAAATTAAACAACATGTTCTAAATGACCAGTGGGTCAATGAAGAAATTAAGAAGGAATTAATAAATTTCTTGAACAAATGATACTGGAAACACAGCATACCAAAAGCTATAAGATACAGCAAAAGCTGTATACCTCATGACCCCAACACAAGCCCTCTTTTGTTACTCACAATCAACATATTGCAACGGTTTGCCTAATCCTTCCCTATCTTTGTATTCCTAGCTCAGCCTTTGACCTTGTCTCCTATTGATGCTTCCCTGGTGCTAACAGTGGTTTCTCTCCATTAGCTACAATCGTTTCTGACAATCTATATATGATTAATGCAGACCTTGCATTACTCTTAAAAGACGGCGTTAGAAATGGAATCCACCTAAATATACTGTCAATAGGAATCATCTCCTATATTAAACTAGATGATGTCTAAAATCCTACCATCAGTGCAACCACAGTCCACTGTCTCTGCTAATCCACATCTGAATCTATGACATGACTGTGTGGGGCTCGGTATTACATTCTAAGAGAGTTATCCTGTTCAGCCTACAGATTAAGGCCACGCCACTCTAAGAGGGGAAATGATTTCAATGAACATGTCAGTCACTGCTTCCAGTGAAGGTGGTACTAAAACAAAAAATACAGTTCAAAGGTAACTATGAGTGAAGGGGGAGGGAACTGTATTTCTCTCTAGGTCCAGCATTAAAGACTTTTAAATGCTTGGATTTGCAATTGTGGGTGGTAGGTATTAAGAGACACCCTGACTGTGGAGAATAGCCAAGATCAAGATGAGATGTGTTCAAGTTCCAGAATGCAAGCATATTTTATAAGACATCATCCAGTTTTACATTGTTCTGTTTGGCTGACTCCACAGCCTTTCCTTTGGTCTCCTTAAACAATTTATATTTTGTCTCATCATACCTCAGAGAATTGAAAGCAAAATGAAGTTTGGTAAACAAGAATTATTTTCTATTATCAGCCCTAAAGAAGCCAAATTTTATTTTTATTAAGGAAGTAGAGTACTTCCATACTTCATTCTCAAGGACCATTTTCTGATTTTTTTCATTGTGTTATCTGGCTAGAGTCCCCTTGTTTAAATTTTAAAATATTCTATTCTTTTCTATTGTAATATTTATTATAATAATAGTGGTAGAGTTCATGGTGTTATTTTCTTTATTTCCCTCATTGGCTTGGTAGCTATATGCTATCAGAGACCATGTCTTCCTCTTTCATTTCCTGCAGGATCTCAGTATTCTCAACTGACATCAATAAATAATTAAGTCCCACATATTATATAAAGCAGGATTTCTCAACGTCAGCACTGGTGACATCTGGACTGGGTAATTCTTTGTTGTGGGGCTGTCCTTTACATTGTAAAATGTTCAGCAACATCTCTGGCTTCTAACCACTGATGGCAGTAGCAGCCCTTCCCCACAAGTCTGACCATCAAAGTCAAATGTCACCCAGGGCAAAATCACCCTTAGTTGAGAACTATGACCAAGAATATTGCAACATTCAAAATGTTTTCACACAAAAAAAGTTAACATCAGGACTCTAGAGAAGGACCTGTTTTCTCAGGCATTCTCCACTGACCATTCACCACCAATGTAATAATTTTTAAAATAGCACAATAGTTAAGCCCATGGGCTATGGTGGTAGCTAGCGGGTTCCAGGCCTGGTGTTGCCACCTTTTAGCTGTGGGACTAGGGCAAGTTATAAGCACTCTGTGAGCTTCCGTTTCTTCGCCCATAAAGATGGATTTAATTATAGTACTCCCTTCATAGGTTTTGTGAGAATTAAGTAATGTAATACATACAAAGTGTTTAAATCATTGCTTGAAACTTAGTACTCAATAAATATTACTTTTAAAAACAAAATTAACTTTACATCAAAAGGAGTACACCAATTGCAAGCACCTAAAGAATAAGACATAACCTGATTTTGAAGACATTAGAAATACATTAAGCATTTCTCTGATAACTCATGTTGCTGTCCGTCTCTTCATGTGCTTACTGGCCATCTGTATATTTTCTTCTGTGAAGTGTCTGCTAAAACATTTTGCATATATTTTAACTGAATGTTTGTCTTTGAGTTTATTATTTTGAATATAAGATCTTTATCTGATATATGTGTACAAATATTTTCTCCCAATCTCTGACTTGCCTTTCTGTTTACTTGAAAGAGCAAATGTTTTTACTTTTGATAAACTCCAATTATCCTTTTTTCATTTATTATCTGTGCACTTCATATTTTAAGGAATCCTTGCCCACCCAGATCTCACAAAGATTTTCTCCCAGATTTTCTGCTAGCAGTTTTCACTTTTACATTTAGGGCTATAATCCCATTCAAGTTAAACAAAATGTGGCATATCCAGACAGTGGAATACTACTCAGCAAAAAAATGGAGCAAATTACTGATACACACAATTTAACCTCAGAATTATTAGTCTGAGTAAAAGAAGTCAGATACAAGAGAGCAGATGGTACATAATTTCATTGATAAAATCTTTTAGAAAATACAAGCTCGTGCATAGTGACAGAAAGCTGTTGGTTGTCGGTGGGTGGGGATGGAGGCAGGGTGGATTGCAAAAGGGGACGAGAAAAGTTTAGGAGGTGACGGAAGAGGGGCATCCTGATTGTATTGCTATATTCACAATCGTCAAGCTAATAAAATGGTTTACTATAAATATGTGCGGTTCATTCTATGTAACTTACACCTCAATAAAGTTTTAAAAACATATTTAAGATCAAGGAGATAAAGAATTTTGCTCAAGCTCATTGCTGCAGAGTTAAGATCCTACACTCACATCATGTGAACGCTAGCATTCCTCTGACTCCATAGCACCTTAATGCTTCGTAACGCAGTAGCTAATGTTGGCTCTTAGTGGGTAACATGCAACTCCTGTCCTCTAGAGGTCAGGCTTGTCCAGGAAAATAATTCCAGAGTCTGGTCGGTAAATATGCCTGCTCACCTGAAAGTAGCCTTACAGTACGTTGGAGGAAATATGTGTGTGTGAGTGTATGTGTAATTTGCATCAAAAAATGGTGTGGTTTAGTATGAGACCTCTTTCCCCCACAACCCCTACCAAAAAAAAAAAAAAAAACATTTCCCTAGAGTAAGGATGGTGAGAGTTAACTTTGGTGGAAGGGTAACCTGTTGTCTAAAAAACATCATTCTCAGCAAACTGACGCAAGAACAGAAAACCAAACACTGCATGTTCTCACTCATATGTGGGTGTTGAACAGTGAGAACACATGGACACAGGGAGGGGAACATCACACAATGGGGCCTGTCGGTGGGTAGGGGTTTGGGGATATAGGGGAGGGATAGCATTAGGAGAAATATCTAATATAGATGATGGGGTGATGGATGCAGGAAACCACAGTGGCACATGTATACCTATGAAACAAACCTGCATGTTCTGCACATGTACCCCAGAACATAAATTTTAAAAAAATAAGTCTAAAAAGGGCCTTAAATTAGAAAACCCTGGTTCTATGCAGATTTTAAGCCAGAAGCCCTTTAGCAAAAACCAGGTACCCTGAGCTATATGGGTTATTTTCTTCCAGGAGTGAACGTTGGAACAATTTAGTAAAGAACGACAACTTACTAAGTGTCTACTAAAAGCCTGGGCTTGCAGTAGGTGACTTATATGTGTCAGCATACTAATCCTTACAACTACCTTCCAAGGCTAATGCCAGCCTTACTTCTTTCACTAGGGAGGAAGCAGTAGCCAGAGAGGCAAATAACGTCTTCATGTTCCCAGTCAGTGGAGACTTGCTGCCCCCAAAACCTAACTCAGCATTGCAAGATATTACATCTTTATTTTAACAAGACTAAGCCCTAACTGAAAAAAAAATTTTCAATTAAAAAAGTTCAATTAAAATATAATTGTGCTTCCAAACCAAAAAGGCAATTCTTCCACATGCCTTTTGGAGATTAGCCAAACTGACACTCACTGGAAACATAATCAGTGACAGATCATATTAGCAGCACAGCAGAAAGGAGCCCTGTCTAGCTCACTTGTCTATTTGATGACAAAATCGTACTTTGAAGGCATATTCTTAATCCACAATTGTTATTATTTTAATATTCTTCTGCTTGAAAACTGCCTAACAAATGACCAAACTTAACATTAATAAATTCTGTAATCCTGAGCACCTTGGGAAACACCATTAAATGAATCAAACAAAAAAAAATTCTCTTAATGACTAATTTTCTTTACCAGAGATTTAGGTATTCATATTTAGAAAGTATTTGTAATAGCATTTCTCTGTAAATGCATGTCCGGGTAGAGCAGTGGTTCTCAACCAGGGATGATTTTGACCCCCAAGGGATGGTAGCAATGCCTGGAGGCCTTTTTGATGATCCCAGCTTGGAAGGTTGGAGGAGGGAGTGGTGCTATATGCACCTAGTGGCTGGAGATGATGGGCACTGCTAAATACCCTTCGGTTTACAGGGCAGCCCACCACAATGAAGAATCATTGGCACAAAACGTCAGTCATGCTGAGGTTGAGAAAACCTCATATAGAACTGTCAACCTTTTTAAGGATAATCCCTTGAAAACTACAAAAGCAAAAAAGTAAACACTAGGGGTCAGTAGGAAGTCATGAAATGTTGCTTCCAAAGCGCTCTCCAACTTGCCAGAGTTCTATATGGATTCTAAAACTTTTCTTGTATGGATTATAGGCAACAAGTAAATGTACTGATGTTAGGAATCAGGGCTTTTCACTGTGGGAGAACAGAGATATGTACAGGAAATGGAGCAAGGTGAGAATGAACCTTGTGGGGTTGGATTTGATTTGTAGATAGTGTAAATACATCAATATATTATATTGTGTTATATATCACATCTTTTATCCTATTCTGGCATGTTAATTTTCTATGTCTATTCAAATAAAAGGCTTAGAAATGAAGACTCTGATAAATAAGGAAAAATCTGGCCCCCAAATCTTGCTTTTAGAAACTACCATTCTCTAATAAAAGGAACTAGAGCTTCTCAGAGAACTGTTTGATTCCAGAATGAGACAGGGTCAGCCTGTGATACCTTGTTCGGAAAGAGAGTAAGGAAGCACTCAAAGCATGTTGAGGACACCTCAAAAGAACACAGGATCTGGTTTGAAGGAGCTTCCAAATTTGGAGTAATTTGTGCATGATAAAAAAAAATTAAAAAGCTAATGAACATAATGTATTCAATTAATTTAAAAGGTACATATTAATGAAAGAGATGAAAAAAGCAATGTCTGTAGAGGAATGTTAGCTAAATAAACATAGAAGAATTTCCTTTTTGGGTTGGAAGCACATCATATTTCATTATATTTTCATTGAACTTCATTACGGCGATTCTGATATTATGGTCTAGAATGTTAAGATATAATTTTTTTTTCTTTTTTTGAGACGGAATTTTACTCTTGTTACCCAGGCTGGAGGGTAATGGTGTGTTCTTGGCTCACTGCAACATCCGCCTACCGAATTCAAGTGATTCTGCTGCCTCAACCTGCTGAGTAGCTGGGATTACAGGCACACACCACCATGCCCGGTTAATTTTGTATTTTTGGTAGAGACGGGCTTTCTCCATGTTGGTCAGGCTGGTCTCGAACTCCTGGCCTCAGGTGATCCTCCTGCCTCAGCCTCCCAAAGTGCTGGGATTGCAGGTATGAGCCACCACGCCCCCAGCCAAGATATGATTTTTAATCCCAAATAGATTCGTTGCTTCTTCGGCAAGGATTATCAACAGCTGACAGAATCACTAGGTGAAATGTTTTTGGGGGCGGGTACTACACTGTCTCAAAGCCCCATGAATTTCTTATTAATGACAAAGGGAAATTTTTTCCTTTACAACAGAGAGATCTGTCAGTCATCCCTGCACTGGGCAGTCAAACTTCGTATCAAGAGTGAACAACCTGACAACATGTGTCCCTGAGGATGACACGTCACCTGTGTAACCATCTTGCCAAAATGTTTAAGCTGAATCTAACTGAGGTAACAATGAGATAAATACAGGATGTCAGGCATTATATAAAACCGTTTCAAGGCCGGACACAGTGGCTCAAGCCTGTAATCCCAGCACTTTGGGAGGCCGAGGCGGGTGGATCACGAGGTCAAGAGATCGAGACCATCCTGGTCAACATGGTGAAACCCGTCTCTACTAAAAATACAAAAAATTAGCTGGGCATGTTGGTGCGTGCCTGTAATCCCAGCTACTCAGGAGGCTGAGGCAGGAGAATTGCCTGAACCCAGGAGGCGGAGGTTGCAGTGAGCCGAGATCGCACCATTGCACTCCAGCCTGGGTAACATGAGTGAAACTCCGCCTCAAAAAAAAAAAAAAAAAAAAAAAAAAAAAAAATTAAAAAAAAAAAAAAAAAAAAAAAAAAAAAAAAAAAAAAAAAAAAAAAAAAAAAAAAAAAAAAAAAAAAACTGTTTCAAAAATGTCAAGGCCAGGAAAAATGAAAGAAAACCAAAGAAGCCAGAGGCAGATCCAGATCAAAGTGATTTGTGAAATATATGACCAAATGTAATGTGAAAATCTTTGTTGGATCCCAAATTCCCCCAAAATAACTGCAAGTGGAGTTCTTAAGACAACATAGAAAATTTAAGTATGTACTATATTTTATATAAAACACTTAAGGTTTATTTTCTCAAGCGTAATAATGGTATTGTGGTATGAAGGAAATGTTCTTATTCTCAAGAGAGGCATATTATGGTATTTAGGGAAAGTATCATGGTTCACGCAACTTTCATTCAAATTGTTCAGGAGATAGATGATAAATTTAAACCATATGTAACAAAATATTAGCAACTGCTGAATCTAGATGAAGTGTGTGAAGGTGTTTACTATACAGTTCTTTTAACTACTCTGCAATTTTAAAACTTTCAAAATAAAGAAAATTAAGTTTTTACACCATTCAATGGCAATTTTTTAAAATGAAGAAAGTTTTTAACTTTCATTACCACTATTACTAGAATTTTTTTTTTCTTAAGCTCTATAAGCTTTGGAAGAACTTCAGCTTCTACATAAATGCATTTTATCATAGAAGACAGTGCTTTGCCTCCACCCAATTCTGCCAAAGACAAATGGCCTTAAGTTTTAAAATACAAAATGAGATTTTCAAACTCCTGACCTTGAGGCAACTATCAAATGCTCCATTTAAGACACATGGCTTTTCCAAGTCATTTTCATGGGTAGTTCTTAGCTTGAACAATGACAGTCTGAAGTGACTTACCCAATAGAAGGAGACAGAATTTCCAAAGAAGCTCCAGAAGGGGTCCAGGCACACCTGCAGCCGCTGAGCCAGGATTTCTGCTCACCTAAAGCTACTGACTCTGAACATTCTAATTAGCTAATTAACATAATCAATTGTTTGCTATGCATGGCTCCCTTTGCACACAGGGGAAGCAATCTTACGGTAATCCTTACACTGTACAAGGCAGAATTCTGATGTTCACCTAAATTAGGGTCCCATTTCTAATTCATTTATTTTTCTCAGGGAAGCTTCTCTGAGATTTCATTCTGAGAAGATTCCATCTTTGATTCATTTCCTAATGCACTTTAATTCTCCTTCATAATGCTTATAAAAACATATCATTGTATACACATTTCTGTATTTGCTTCTTAAAATGTTTTTAAGTTCTATAACGGCAGGGGCCAGATCTTTTTCATTCTCACTGTGTGTTCAGTACCCAGCCCTGTGTTGGGACCTGTGCCTGGCACAAAACAGACATAAATAAATATCTGCTGACAAAATGATTTCGGAGGTTTGTCAGACTGCTCCCAAAGTGGTGTGTTTGAGACCTCAGGTGAGCAGAGACATTAATTTAAAGCTGAAGGGGCTCTCAAACTCTCCCATGTGGAAGCCACCTTCAGACATCCACAGCCACAGGATGCAAGTAAAACTGCTAAAATTCAGGGATGTACTCCAAAAGACAAAGGATCAGTCATAAAATTCCATATGATTTTACTTGATATTCAAATGTGCATCTCCCCTCTTCCCTAGGAAATCACTGCTTTCTCTATTTGTCCATTGTTCCTCAGCCAGGCTTGCATAGAAGCCACAGCTGCGAAGTAGACCAGTGTGCTCTGCAGAAAACTGGCAGTTTTTACAAATTATCAGAAAAAAACCAGCAAGCCAACATATGTTAAACACAGGAATAAAACTCTATCAATGTTAAGGTTTTTCTCCCAGAAATGTATACATATATTAGCATTTTTGGGGCTTACTACTGCCTAAAAAAGTAGCAAAGAACTGTTAATAAAAGAACTGAGACAACCAATTGTATTTAATCCCTTTGCTGTTCAGTAATGTAAATGACACACATTTTAGTATATATACATAATATATACACATATATGTATGCATAGTATTCGTGGTTTAGAGTAGATGATGGAATACATAGAGATGATGTTCCACAAAAAATTATAATGTTCAGATGCACGGCCACCTGGGTGGGCTTGAGAACAACGAATACAAATGTATACATTCATCCTTAAAGACTTCTTAGCCTGGGATTCATGAACAATTTAAAGAGGTCTGGGAAATTATGTGAAAAGTTGTGTGTAAATGTGTATGTGTACCTTTTATTTTTATTTTTTTGAGATGAAGTCACCCTCTGTCACCAAGCTGCAGTGCAGTGGCCCAATCTCACTGAAACCTCCAACTCCCTGGTTCAAGCTAGTCTCCTGCCTCAGCCTCCGGCGTAGCTGGGATTACAGGCACGTGCCACCACACCCAGCTAATTTTTGTATTTTTAGTAGAAACAGGGTTTCACCATGTTGGCCGGGATGGTTTTGATTTCCTGACCTCGTGATCTGCCCCCCTGGGCCTCCCAAAGTGCTGGGATTACAGGTGTGAGCCACTGCACCTGGCCTATATGTACCTTTTATAAGGGGAAAGGTTGTTAGCCTCCATGAGATTGTGAAAAAAGAGTCCCTGAGTTTAAAAAGTCGACTGGAATCAAAAGCATTCCACTAAGGCATAGCTACGTGTAGTTATGCTAAGTGTGTGTTTGATGGTTTAAACACTTTGCTTTATGAATGTGCAGATGCACTATTTAAGTCATGGAAACTTTTAGCACAAAGTGTATTGCTGCTTATTGAAATAAAATCATTGTGTCTTTTTGTCACTCATAAAATAGAAACATTTTTAAACAGTACTATGTAGTTGTATGTCAGTCCACCATTGTACAGATGGCTGGGTTTTGTTTTGTTTTTTTTTTTTAAGATTTGGTAAATTTGAAGGATCCTCAGGCTCAGGTGCACTAACGAATTCCCTGAGTAAGCCATTTTTGGGATGCGCGGTCTTTGCCTGTTTATTTTTTGAGCCTAAGATCATAAATAAAAAAAAAAAGAACAAACTCTGTTACATTTCTAGATCTGGCATTTCCAGGTATCAAATAAATAAAATCCATAGTTTTTACTCAGTGGGACTGCTATGATAAACAGAGGGAAAAAAAGTTAACAGTGATGAAAGTTTTTGTTTTGTTTTGTTTTCTTTTGTGAATGAAAATGAAAGTGTATACACATTCTGGCTTAAGCCTACAGGTTGACTTTTGACACCCTTTCAATTCTCCCTGTGTTTGATGCAGGGAGGGGGAAGAGGGGCCTGACAAGATATTTTACACAGAAGCAGCTTTCTCTTATTCTGAAGTAGATGTGGACACAATACTCCATTAAAGAGAAATCCAGTCTTTAGCTAGTGATGTCATTAATTTTTCCTAATTTTCCCTAATGTTGCCTGAGTCCAGATTGTGTTTATGGGCAAGTGTGACGACACGCTATGGCTAGGTGATAGACACACGAAAGAGATGATTAGAAAGAGGACTACTGGCTGGGCATGGTGCCACACACTTCTCCTCCAAGCTACTTGGGAGGCTAAGGTAGGAGGATCACTTGAGCCCAGGAGTTCAAGGCCACAGTGAGCTATGATCATGCCACTGCACCACGGAAGCCTGGCAACAGAGCGAGATCCTGTCTTTAAAAAAAAAAACAAAAACAAAGCAAAACAAAAACAGGACTACAGAGATTAAAGCCTGAATAAAAATAGTGTGGCAGGACTCATTGGCTCACACCTGTAATCCCAGCTCTTTGGGAGGCCAAAGTGGGCAGATCATGAGGTCAGAAGTTCCAGACCAGCCTGGCCAATGTGGGGAAACCCTGATTCTACTAAAAATACAAAAATTAGCCAGGTGTGATGGCAGGTGCCTATAATCCCAGCTACTCAGGAGACTAAGACAGGAGAATTGCTTGAACTCAAGAGGCAGAGGTTGCAGTGAGCTGAGATCGCACCACTGCACTCCAGCCTAGGTGAGAGAGCAAGACTCCATCTTGATGAAAGAAATAATAATAATAATAAATTGTGTGTTTGAAAATTCTCTCTCCTCAAATCACTTGAACCCGGGAGGCGGAGGTTGCAGTAAGCCGAGATCACATCACTGCACTCAAGCCTGGGCAACAAAGTGAGACTCCGTCTCAAAAAAGAAAAAAAAAAGAAAAAAGAAAATCCTCTCCTCTCAGTTCCTATATTTTCTAAAAATAGCATATAAGCTGTAACTGAAATGATTTTTCACACTGAAAAAGGATGTGTCTTCAGCTAAAATGGAAATGGTTATCATCACAAAGAAATAGACTACTTTAAGTATAGCCTTGGTGGATAAATGCTTTGAGAAAAAAAATTTTTACTGGGTTTTCCCACTGATTCCTCTTGTTATACACTTGATTCCACCCAATTGCCTACTAACTTGGCAAAAGATATGACAATACTATACAAATATATATGTAATGTATATATTACACAATAATGTATGTAATATACTATAGCAATAGGTAATATCACAAGACTAGATATATGGATTCTTACAGATTCTAGTAGAAAGTTTTATAAAAAAGAACTACACAAAAATTAAACCATTTATAAACCAGGAATTATCTCTGAAATCTGTATGTTAAAGGATTCATACTGTTGTTTCAAACCTCTTTCCTCACTTCATTAATAAGTATTTTATTAATTCTCTGGGAGTTACAACATAATGAAAAGAACATTGTAACTGAATTAAAGGTCCCTGGTCAGTTTGGAAATTAAACTTCTATGCCTGGTTCTCTCTGAAATGGTGAGAGAAAGAACTCCCCATGTCATGAAGATGACAGGCCACAAACCAAGTGCTTCCACCTCCTCAGGGGAGCTGTACAACCCCAGGCCATTTGCTCATTCCATCCTTCTTATTTTATGTCCTCTGTGTCTCTTCAAAAGACTTACCCAGCTTTAGAAAACTGGTGCCAGCCTCTGATCTAAGCAAATCATGACCCAGTTGAAACTGTTAATTAAAATCGAAAACAAATAAATACGATTCCTCTTATATTTGGTTTATTTTATTATCATTACTGCTTATTCTTATATTCTTATAGTTATTACCTATAGTAATACCTATACTAGAATTGCTCATTAGTATAATGGCAGAATATGTGGCATGGGTTGATGTGATTCCACATCACAGTCACAGAACTGGAGGGATGATTTCTAGAAAATTCTGTGCTTCATTAGGAAGAATGTGAGGTTGCACATAAAAGTTCATCACTTTTGTGACTCTGTTTTAAAAACAATGCTAAATAGACTACTTGTTTTTAGCAACCATTTACTGTTATTTATTTCTCAGATTGTATTACTCCCTCACATAGAACTATATGATTTTCTGATCTGAATTTTTAATTATTCTCTAAAATTAGCTACCAGGGCTTACTCCTGATCCTTCAGCCATCTAGGTCTCTTGGTCTTTGATAGCACCAGGTGAAGCTTATGTTAAGGGCTCAATATAATGATTGGTTTATTATGCTGCCATCTGTTCTCCCCTCATTCCTCCTCAGTCTTTAAAAGTCAAGATCAAAGAGATTAATTCATAAAATATTTCATTTCAAATTTTATCTTTCATCTTATGCCAAAGTTTTCTTAAAACTGAGACACTCACAGTGATTCAGCACGCATCTGCCAGAGCAGAGTTGCACACAGAACTGTCCTCAGGCAGCCTCTGGGTGTTCTCCCAGCAATAATAGCTGTTTGAGGGAGCTGAGGCTGTCCTTCCTGTACAATAAAGTCTCCTGGTGCCATGTTGAAGGCTGAGGCCTTGGGTGGCACCATGTTCCCTAGGAATGCTCAAACTACAGGATATGACTGACTGACTTCCTGACAAACTTCATTCATCCTTTTATCTGTCATTGTACAGATCCAGGTATAGCTACACATTCAGAGAGAGTAGGGTGCATACAAGATACAGCACCTAACGATGTCAATGTTGATAAGGCATTTTTATCAAGTACAACATAAGGAATTTCTTTGAACCGCACGCGTGAACTAAAAACATCATGCTGTTATTCTACTTCATGGCTACTTTTGCCTGGCTGTGTATTTTGCATACATTTTAGGCTCTTTTGAAATATAGCTTTTTTTTTTTTTTTGAAGTAAAGACATTTTTCTTTAATCTATGCTATCTATCACACACCACTGTTAGTTTTTAAAAAAGCATTTATGTTCAAAAAATTAGTGTTTGTTAGAAATAATACTAAATAATATTTAGTTTTCTAAATTCTCTTTATTGCTTTTATAATGGTTGATTTTGATGTATGTTCTTTTGCCTTTTACAGACACTCTTTCTTTCTTTTAATAGGTGGATACATTCCTTCTATTTTTACTTGCCCTCATTAGGCAAATTTAATTCACAGAATTCTATTTACAATTTTAGTCTTTGACTATTAAGAAATTTGGTGTATTAGTGTGTGGTGGTTAGCTTATGTATGTGACTTTTGGCATGTCCTGTGTGGAACATTCTTATCCATGCCTGTTTTCAGGAAAGAGAAACTGCAATCTAATTTTGATTACACTGCATTTCCTTCTAGCAAATAAATCCCATGCTGTTTAAAACAAAATATATTAATCAAAGACAAACTATTTATATACTCGGCAACGATTTTGTGATTAAAGTTACACTCTACCAGGTTACAGTGAAAGAAAATTTTCTTATTCTTATGTAAAGTAAAATTTCAGATTGGAAGATAGCTCCATAAGGGAATTAGTGATATTTGAATAGGCCCAAAATAATTTCTTTTTCCTCGAAGGAGAAGCAGGAAAAAAAAAAAAGTAAAGCAAAGGAAAAGGAAGAGTGGAGAATGGCAGAAGAAGAATAAAAGATGGAGAGTACCGAAATGTACTGAGGGGTGAAGTGAATCAGAGCATAGAGGGAGAAAGCAGGGGAACTTGAGGAATAAAACAATGAATGTAAAGACAAAATTACAACGCACATTGTCCAATCACCACTGAAATGCAAGTCCAAGGCCAGGCAATCCCGGTCTCCTGCCTGTAATCCCAGCACTTTGTGAGGCTGAGACGGGTGAATCACCTCAGGTCAGGAGTTTGAGACCAGCCTGGCCAACATGGTGAAACACCGTCTCTATTAAAATAGAAAAATTAGCCAGGCATGGTGGCAGACACCTGTAATTCCAGCTACTTAGGAGCTCAGGAGGCTGAGGTTGAACCTGGGAGGCAGAACTTGCAGTAAGCCAAGATTGCACCACTGCACTTCAGCCTGGGCGACAGAG
>NW_016107370.1:6743191-6810387 GCF_001604975.1 Cebus imitator | reverse complement strand
GAAGAAGAAGAAGAAGAAGAAGAAGAAGAAGAGGAAGAGGAAGAGGAAGAGGAAGAGGAAGAGGAAGAGGAAGAGGAAGAGGAAGAGGAAGAAGAAAGAAGAAGAAGAAGAAGAAGAAGAAGAAGAAGAAGAAGAAGAAGAAGAAGAAGAAGAAGAAGAAGAAGAAGGAGAAAAAGAAGAAGGAGAAAAAAAGATAAGAAAAATCAGGAAAAATGTCAGAATGGCTCGAATTTCAGAAGAGAAAAATCTTACTAATGGAAAAAGACAGCTATCAGTTAAGTGGTGGTACAGCCCATGTAGAATTCAGATAGAAGATAATCAATGCATTCATTCAGGGACAAATCAATGCATTTAGGGAAGTCAATTATGAAAGAAGTACTAAAATTATTTCAGCATCTCTTCTTATCAACAACATTTACGTTTCTGTGACTGGAATCAAAGGCACCACAAAAAAAGTCATGGCCAATTAACTTTCATGATTCTACTTGTTTGGAGTAGCAGGGTCTGGCATGCTATGACCAGCGATGTTCCTTTCAGCACAGCTGGCTGCTTCGTCCTCCAGAAATGTGTCCCTGGCAATGAAGAGCCTTGGGGAGGAGAGTATCATTTTTCACATCATTCAGTTCTTGGAAATCTGTTTATTCTTTTTTCTTGTTTGTTTTGTTTACATTAGAGAGAGGATGGCTTTGTACTCAGCCTCTGTATGTTCCATTTGAACTAACCATTAGACTTCCAGAATTTTATTTTTGCAGGAAATAGTTTCTATAATTACATGAGTCTCATTTCCTTCAATAACATTTTTCTTTTTTTTCTTATTTTCCCACAGGCTTGACCAGGGATGTAAGTATAAATTAAAAAAAAGAAAAAATTTTATCAGCATTAAAATGAGAAAATAAAAAAGTTGCAATGTTTCAATATATGATTCCCTTTCCCCTTGCTTTCGACTCCTATTTTTTTACTTTCTTGGCTTCATTAGCGTTAATTGTCATCTTGTATCTCTTTGGCTGCTTCTAGAAGTACTTAATTTGGAAACTATGATGACTCAGATAGGAGCTTAAGCACTAGGGGGAATTTACAACAAATTCTGGGACTGTGTTATTAGAGTCTAGCAAATCGCTTGTATAACATAAGGCATGCAAAGTCACTCAATGAGAAATACTCCAGGCAACTAGTAAGCATTTAATAGCCCAACATTACCAGTACTTCCTAAGTAGTCACACAATACAGATTATTTTTTAGTTCTGTCAAAATATAATTGCTATACCCCATCTAAAGCCATTAAAATCTAAATATGAGGTAGAGGAAATTGACAAACAATCTCATTGCAATGCACAGGCATCATTGGAATGATTCACCTGACGGAAGTGACCAATCAAATGGATTAAAGGAAGTGGTTAATATTAAATTTATTGTGCCAGTAAATTTAAAGCTGAATGGTAAAACACTTCTTTAAAGTTCTGATAGGAGCAAAGAGATTGAACTAGTTGTGAGTTGAACTGTGAGCTGCTTTTGATTTTTCAGCCATGGCCTTAGTGAGTCTGAGCAGATGTTTTAACAGCAAGCCTGGAGTGCGCTGATAACCCAGAGAACAGGCCTCTACGATGTCACAGACACTAACTTGCTAGGAAAACTTGAGCAAATCGTAGAGTCCCTGGTCTCTAGGTTCCTTTCTTTGCCAAATGAGCTAGCAGTGCTGGCCCAGCCTGACTCGCAGGATCAGCAAGGATCATTGCCACCAAGGATGGAGACAGGGTGGGGAGGAGGATGAGATGGTCACAGCAGGAGAGAAACAGGTGTGAGCAATACAGAACCCAAGAGAAGCACAAGAAGTAGAATAAACGGAGGGAAGGCAGGGATTTAAAGCAAGCTGCTGAGGAATGGTTAGGCTGGTCTAGATCATCACTTCCCAGAGCAAGAACACACAATGTGGCACAGCTGGGGCTACATGAGACTCAGAGGAAAGTGTCAGAAAAGCAAGAAAAGGACAAAAATGAGCATTACATCTGCATGTTTCAACCTTGAATGTTGGTGGAAATAGACACGGTTGACGACAGGTCTGAAGGAGTTGTCAATATGTAATCTGTCAAAAGTGCGTGTAGAACAACAACAAAAACCTGTGAGAACCAAAAGAGAAAAGCACATGACTATGTTTTGAACACCTAAACTTTAAAAAGCACAAGCAACAAATTCTAATGTGTGGGCACTTACTTTATGTGGGGGTGCTGCTTATTTTTTTTTAATGGACAGGACACCACAGGAAGTATGGTGTATGTGGTTACTTTAACCTCAAACTTTCTGCGTGTGTCATTAAGCACAGAGCCTTTCTCTTGTGGCTGCAGCTGCAGAGGCTCAGTGGTTTATCTGTTCCAGGTGGATGTCCTTGCTGGGGAAGACAATGACCACACTCAGGTGCTCCTTCGTGTTGGGCATCTCAAGGATTTGTGCAGGAACATCCTTAATGGAGCCTCCTCTAAGTTAAATGGAGCATGTATCATCTGCACAGGTTTGCTCTGAGACTACAAAAGTGAAAACAGTGAAATAAAAAAGCCAATCTCCTTTTCTTTTGCCATTTAGGGCGTGGAAAATTTGTTTATATTCACCCTCCAAAATTGCCTACAGTTGGTAGTAAAAGAAAAACATCCATCCATCTTTCCACAGAAATTTCTATGATTGAACGTTATCATGATGACATAAAGAGGGGAGGAGCCTAAACAAAGCTGCTACTAAAGTCCAAAGTATTCAAGTCCCCCAATATATTAATTTCATTCAAGTGTCATTTTTTGACTTTCAGACGCAGTTAATTCACTTCAAAGGGCTGGGAAATACGCACACCATAAGATCTTCTCTGAGTAACCATTTTTAAAGAACAAATAGGTCCTTTCAAGAACATAATTTAGAAATCTCTCTAGCTCAAGTAAAATCTGACTAATCTTAACTAGTCTGTAACATTGAGTTGATTCTGATGATTTCTGAAGTTACAAAATAGCTAAGAATGTAACAAAGCACTAGGTGAATTCTCATAATTGGGCTACTTTAAGGAAATTTTGTTATAACCATAATGACCCTTTATGTTTTCCTCTTTGAAATGCTAGTTAATGGGTAGATACACATGTACTGTGTATATAAGCCAAATGGATGATATTTTTTTATGGAATAACATATTCTGTTTTGTTAGGTGCTTTCCCTAGCAAATTTATTTGCTGTGGGATATGCTTACCCCTTTAAGCATATCTTTATGAATCCTGCTAAAATACCCCATTCTCTACATGCTGTGATTCCCCAACCAGGCTGATCTTTGGAAAGACATGGAGGAGTTCTTCGAAAATATGTATACTCAAGCTCATCATGCAAATCAGAATCCCCAGAAGGCAGCTTTAGAATCTACATTTTCAAAAAACACAGCCATAACATCCATATAATTTATTGCTCATTTCATAACCTCAAAATGTGAATGTGATAGTAATACGCTTTGTAAGGGCATTACGACATACTTCCAGATATGACTGATGTGTTTGACTGGAAGTTTATGCTTCTCCTTGAAGTCATTTATTACTTATTTTATATGAAAAGTGTTTATTCAGAAATAGAAAATCTGTTCTTACAGTTGACAAGAACAAATTTTAAATTTACCTGTAATTTCAAGCATTCCTCGGTGGGCTGGAATAAATGCATTTGATAGCACAGTAACTTAGTTATTATATACAGATCCATTTTTTCTTGTTTAATAACATGTCTTCCTTTGGTTGCTTCTTGATATCTGGGACATTTTTGGACACCTAGAAAAGCTGGGGAGGCTGAGGGTGCTAAGTAGAAAAGCAATAGGCCTGGAACCTTTCACCTTGACTGTGCATTTTGTTCACCAGATCAGCCTGGCTTTGCAGGGAGATGATACTCATTTTAGAAGTGACCTACCTGATACAGCAAACCACCATGGCACATGGTGTCACATGGCACCTGTGTAACAAACCTGCACATTCTGCACATGTATCCCAGAATTTAAAGTATAACAATAAAATAAGTGACTTGCCTGTTAGTTCCTCTGTTGTTCCTTGCTGTTATTTCCCATTGCCTGACCTTATTTCCAGTTAGCAATAATTAGGTGACTTGATAGTAGTTAAGGCGGTCTTAACCAAGACTTTTTTTTTTTTTTTTTTGAGACAGAGTCTTGCTCTGTCCCCAGGCTGCAGTATAGTGGCACAATCTTGGCTCACTGCAACCTCCAGCTCCCGGTCAAGTGATTCTCCTGTCTCAGCCTCTCGAGCAGCTCAGATTACAGGCACACGCACGCCACCACGCCCAGCTAATTTTTGTATTTTTAGTAGAGACGGGGTTTCACCATGTTGACCAGGATGGTCTCCATCTCCTGACCTCGTGATTCGCCCTCCTCAGCATCTCAAAGTGCTGGGATTACAGACATGAGCCACTGTGCCCAGCCCCAAGACTTATTTTAAATACTTTCAAGGTCTGTATTTCATACCATTCTTTAAATTGTACAACTGTATTGCTAAAATAGAATTTATATTTTTATATAGGGTAAAAGACAGTAGAAAATTTTAAAGAGATTCAAAAACAAAATAAATATTTTATAAATCAAAATCTGCTTTTTTATTGCATATGTAGCTAGGATAGCCACTTGGAAATTAATTTGCCTTCCTAAGGCAAGAAATAATTTAACAATTCTTAAGGGCAAAAATGTTGAGGATTATTTTTAGGAGAAAAACAAATTAAGTCATGAGACTACATAAGACTACCTCATCCAGCCTGAAAGCCATTGCCTTTGCTTGATCTTTCTGAAATGCATTTTTCTGGTTCCCTCTGAAGGAGATGGCATTAATCAACACCAGCTGATTGGAAGAGAGGAGGCTGTTGGGTGATAAGACATCCTAGATTTCACCCATGGGAAGTGAAACCAAGTAAGACTATACCTAATGAACAATGGCATATGAATTCTTTTCACTGGTTTTGTTTTGGCTTTAGATCCATCTTTAATTGGCATAAGTAATTAATAACAAATATCTTCACATGAACCAAAAACAAGACTTTTGTGCAAATGTATAAAACATTCCCAATTCTTTAATAAATGAGGAATGTAGAAAATGTGGAAGAAAACACAGTGAGTGTATAGCCTGTTTGTCTATTTTACAGCAATATGCAAAATTGTGGGTGAAATTTCCTTGTCATGCTGTTAACAAATGTTATACTATTCACGTGTCTGTTTTTCTACCTTCAGTAAAATCCTTAACTAATAATAATAACATGGAGCAAAAACTCAAATGTAAAATAAAACACAATCAAAGTCTTCTGAGAAAATCTAGCATATTTTCTTACATGTACATTTGCCTGTACCCTATGATCCAGCAATTCCACTAGTCAATATTTATCTAACAGGAGTGAAAGGATATGTACACAAAAAGCCTTTTACAGGAATGTTCACAGCAGCATTATTCATAATAGCCCAAAATAGAAAACAGCCCACATGTTCATCAGCAGGAGAATGGATAAACAAATTGTGGTATATTCATTCAATGAAACACTATTCACCAAAAAAGAAAGAAACCACTGATACGCCCAACAGCACAGATTGATCTCAAAATTATATACTGGGTATAAAAAATAGGACACAAGAAAAAGTACTTATTATTTCATTTATATATTATATATTATTCCATTTATTCCATTTATTTGAAATTTTAGAATAGGCAACCTAATCTATGATGGTATAAATTAGATCAGTAGTTGCTTTGGAGTCGTTGGTTGGGAATAAGCATGGAGAAACTTTGTAGGATGCTGAAATGTCCTGTGTCTTGGTGTATATTTGTCAAAATTGGCTGAGTATACTCACTTATGGTCTGAGCATTTCCTGAATGCAACTTATGCCTTAAAAAGGAGGAGGAGGAGCAAGAGCACAATGGAAAGGAGAAAACTTAGCTTTCTTCTTATATTTGTGTGGTTTTCAACCTATAAGTCAATCTTCATTCGAGCTACTCTGTATTATTTCTGAAATTCAAATTTTCAGCTTTCAATTTGTGTAATTATTCAATACAGAATAAGAATTTTTCTATAAAATAAACATAAAAAAGGAGACTTGTAAAATAAATCATGATTTTGATACATTTAGATGACACATGGTAGACATTTCATGTAAATATATAAATATATAATATACCATTATGTAGGAGTAGACCTGATTACTGAAAAAAGTACCTTTGTCACATTTGAGGCAGGTATTTAAGTAGATGAACAAACTTACTAAAGGATGATATTTCACTGAGAACATTTCTCTTTCTTTCCAGCCTCTGAGATTATACCTTATATCATAATTGCATAATTAGGATAATCAGAGAGGATAACTGGTATACTCAGTGTGGCGTTTCAAGATATCAATTTTGCCTTTTATTACCAATATCAATGATTTGTCAGTGTTGTTGTTTTTAATCATAAACTGTATCCGTCCACTCTTGCATTGCTCTAAAGAAATACCTAAGACTGGGTAATTTATAAAGAAAAAAGGTTAATTGGCTCACAGTTCTGAAGGCTGTACAGGATGGATCGTGGCTTCTGCTTCTAGGAAGGCCTCAGGAAGCTTCCAGTCATGGCACAAGACAAAGGGTGATTGAGGCGTCTCACAGGGCAGGAGCAGGAGCAGGGGCAAGGTGCTACAGAGGAGGTGCTACTCACTTTTAAACAATCAGATCTCATGAGAACTCACTGTCATGAGAATAGCACCAAAGGGATGCTGCTAAACCATTCATGAGAAACTGCCTCCCTGATCCAATCACAACCCACCAGGCTGCACCCCCAACTCTGGGGGTTACAATTCTACATGAGATTTGGTGGAGACACAGATCCAAACCACATCGTAAACTGTGAAAGATTTATGCTTCAGTTGGGTCTGCGTGAAATACGAACAAAATTGTTACAAACTAGCACCTGTAAGTTAGAATCTTAAACCCTTTTATATTTTATATGAAACAAAATACATGAACAAAATATATTTTATATTCTATATTAGCATGTATTTATCTATCTGTAATATCTTTCTAAATTTCCCACAGTTTTGATAGCACAGGCAATTCTAGAGTAGATTAAATAAAGACAGAAAGAAAATGTTTCCACTTTATTTATGGAAACATGTTTATTTTAACTTACCAGGAGAAACGGTTGGGCTGCTTCTGCAATAATTCCACTTGCCATGTGGACTTGATTGCAGCTGGACTTATTTATTTCAGAGAGGAAAGACTCCTGTATCTTGATCATGTGAGATAGAGTTAGAAAATACTTAAAACTGGGAATTGTGGTATCCAGTACTTTAGTATTAACTGAAGCTGACAAAGAAATAGTAATTTCACTATTCATTCATCTTTATTTTATATGAAAAGTATTTATTCAGAAACAGAAACTCTATTTTTACTCTTGGCAAGAACGCATTTTAAATTTACCTATAATTTCAAGCATTTCTTGGTGAGCTAAAATGAACATGCTTGATAGCACAGTGCTTTAGTTGTTATATACAGATCTATTCCTTCTTGTTAAGTAGCATGTCTTATTTTGGTTGTGGTCTGTTATTTGGGACACCTTCCGGGCACTAAAAATAGAGTTTGGGAAGGCTGAGGGTGATAGAAGGGTGGTAAACCTGGAGTCTTTTGTCCTTACTGTGAATTTCGTTCACCAGTTCTGCTTTGTTGTTTCTGAAAGAGACTATACCCATTTTACAGGTGACCTGCCTGCTAGCTCCTCTCTATATTGTCTATTGCTGTTATTTCTCATTACCTGACTTTATTTCCAGTTTGCAATAAGAAACTTAAATTCTTGCTTTTCACCAAAATGTGTAGCCTGACAAACGGCATAAACGTGGAGAGCAGGCGTCAGAGGAGCGTGTTACAATCACAGAGGAGTGAGAAGCGACTTGGCACATCCATGCCCTAGTCAGAATTCATCCTATCTTCCCCACCAGCCAGCCCAGAGCAAACAATACTGACCTGTTCATTTTAGTACAGATGACATCAGGAAAATGTATTTGCTGTGTGTTTTCATACACAAGAATTATGCGCAATAAAATTTGGCCTTAGCAGCCCCACAAAGAACTATTTGCAAAGGCTTTGCCAATGTGACGTCAAAAGACCAGACAGCACAAGCTTTGCCAATGTGACGTCAAAAGACCATAGCAGACCATTTTCTTGCTTTAAATGTTACACTTTTTACATTTTTATGAATTTTCTATTATTCATTTCACCTGTCTTTTTTCTGTTTCTTACTTGTGTTCCTGATTTTTAAAAAATCACATTATGTTAAAGAGGAAAGGTGAGTCTGAAAACAAAATCATTCAAGTGCTCCTAGGCAGTGTTCTAAGTGTTAGAAAGTTAAGAATCAGACATAGGCATTAACTCATATGTTGGTATATTCACCATTATAACCTTTGTGTTAGAAAGCAAACTGGAGATTTAAAAAGGTGTTTCAAAATTAATTCAGGCTTGCTTATTTGTGTTTCACGTTGATCTCAAAATTATATGCTGTGTATAAAAAAACAGGATGTAAGAAAAAGTATTTGCTATATTATTCCATTTATTTGAAATTTTAGAAAAAAGAACCCAATCTATAATGATATAGAAAAAGCAAACTGGTTTAAAAAGGTGTTTTAAAACCAGTTCAGGCTTGCTTATTTGTGTTTCACTTAAATTTGTTCATCTGTGTTTGCTAGTTGTGAAGCATAGTAGGAACCTCATAAATATTTGTTGAATGAAGGATGAATGAATATTGTATGTATAAATGAATGCATTGTAATATCATTTGCAGGCAGTTAATATCACTGATTATTCCCTGACCATATACAAATAATGGCTTGAATTCACATGATAGGTAATTATTTTCAGGTTACCTTCACAAATATTATCTGATTTACTGTGCACAGCATCCCTTTGAGACTCTGGTAGCTTGTATTATTTTTCTTCACGACTATTAACATGTTTCCTGTAGTACTGTAGTCACAAGGCAACTTGATACGGTTTGGATCTCTGTCCCCACCCAGATCTCATGTCAATTGTAATCTCCAGTGTTGGAGACAGGGCCTGGTGAGAGGTCATTGGCTTCATCATGGGGGTGGATTTTCCCCTTTGGTTTCATTCTTGTGATGGAGTTCTCTTGAAATCTGACTGTTTAAAAGTGTGTGGCCCCTTCCTCTTCCCTCTCTCTTCCTCCTTCGCCGTACACCATAATCAAAGCCAAGGAGATGCTGCCATGCTTCCTGTAAATGTGAGCCAGTTAAACCTCTTTTTAAATATACACTGCCCAGTCTCCGGTATTTCTTTATAGCAATGTGAGAATGGACTAATACACAGCTACTTGGCTTACTTGAGGTATAACCATAATTTCCTAAGGTCTCTATCAGAGAACAGCCAATACCAAAAAGCTGCAAATCTCTCCAAATATTTAAAGGCTGAGTGCCTTTACCAAGTTTTGTGTGGTTCTGAAGAATAGAAATGGAATACACAGGCAGAAGATACAGGAGAGATCTAATAACCAATATTAAACAAACATGGAACAGAGTTTGTTGTGCATGTGTCTTTGAAGAACAAGAAAATTATAATGGAGCAATGGTTATAGAGAGTTAGACTCTAGCTCAATGTGAGGAACAACTTTCTAACTTTTAGAGCTGTCTGAATGGTTTTGAAAGGCTCTTAAGTGTCAGAAGACACACCACTGCTCCATAATCTCGGCAATGCATGAATGGCGCCCCCTGGTGTTGCTTCCATCACATCATCATCATCATCCTCACCATCACCATCATCATCAAAAGAAAAGTGCAATTATTAAGCCTGCAATTCTAAACATTTGGCTCAAATTTTGAATGCTTTAGGGCAGAATCATTAGGAGGAAAAGTATGAGAATTCTTTCTCCATTTTGTATGGGAAGCAGAGAAGGAAAAGTTAGAATTATTTGGTTCTGTTCTTACTCAGTCTGCTTGGCTGTCAGGGAGATAAATAATTACTTCCACTCCAGACTGTCTCCTGACTTGTGCAGGCCACATCGTATCTCTGGTTGCAAAACCTGAGGCAGCGCCGGTGTAGCCTTGTTCCACTAGTTAATTATTCCCTCTAAAATAAAGCAGAGAGATGATTAAGGCCAATTGAAAGATCCCTACTAAGAAATATTTCCTCCACTCACCTGAAATTCTCAACTGAGTTGCACCACTATTTGCCCTTAGAAGTGTAATTGTTTAGACTGTAAATCCTTTCATTAGATAATAAGCCTCTTGGGGACAGAAGCCTTGTGAAATATTCTTTATGTGATCTATAGTCATTTGTTTATTAATCCAGCAATTATTTAGTCAACTGGTAAAAATAGTTTTTTTTAAAGGCTCCTAAGTGCTGGATGCTAGAGACATTGGTCACTTACTATGCACAGAGTACAAGTTAGCACAATCCCGAGCATTTTATTTATTCTTTTCATCTGACTTGAGTTACCCACTTGTGTCTTAAAACACATTAATTTCAGTCCACCTGGCACCTAGACAGTGTTTTGAGAAAGCAGAACATATAAGAGGGAGTAGAAGAGAGGAGGTTAAAAGGGCCTGAATTTTGGAAAGTGTTTTGGAATGCTGACGTGGAGCAGGATGGTTTTTGGTAGCTAAGAATGTACAGGAGGGGATGAAGGTGGGGACTCCCAATTTTCCATGAGCCAGGTTGGCCTCAATGAGTGTGTCTCCTCCTTCCAGTCTCAGCTATCCCTTCTTCCACTGCTCCACAGAAGAGAGCTATGGACACTCTTATCTTTTACACCCGTTTTGAAGAGGAAATTTTCTAGGAGACTTTAGGTGAGAGTGGACATTCCCTTGTGTCTACAGAGTCCAGCATCTATAAAATCTCCAAACCATGGCAATATTTGAAATTGTAACCTGATTGTCTTGTCTAGACAAGACTGAAGATGTGTTGTGATGCACCTTCTCCATGTGAGATGGGCCGTTGCCTCTGGCTCCAAACAGCCCCACAGCCAGAAGAGACAGGAGAGTCAAGGGACAAAAGAAGAGATTTTCAGTTGTGTGGCCATAGCTCATTTCTTTAAAGGCATCAAAACAGAATTGTTCATTTGCTGCACAGAAAGAGCCTCTTCCTCTACCTGCATCTGGAATACAAAGGCAAACATTAACAATACAACAAAAATATAAATTGAAACACCACTGTTTCACAGCTTATTTCAAATTAGGGCAAGAATTACTTTTATCTTGACAACATAAGTGCTCAAAGGGGGGCTTTTGGAAAGCAAGCCAAACAATGCAGAATTTATAACCAAATGCATTTCTAACTCTGCCATTTTCTAATTTTATAGCCACTTACCTAAGATCTCCTGGCCTCTATTTCTTTTTCTGGAAAAGTGCTTCAATAACAGCTTTCTTATAGGATTAGTGCAATGACTAAATCACGTGATGTTTACGGTGTTTTCAGGACGGTGCCTGCAAATGATGGTCAAGTATGGTCATTTTGTTATAATTGCTGTTGTTATTGTCAGCTTAGTTTAGTTCCCTTTGTCAGGGTAATAACAAAAAGGCAATGTTATGATCCCAACAGACACATGACCTCACTGCATCTTGCAGAAGTACACGAAGGAGCTGAAGGAGAGAGTAAGCATGCACCAGCCAAAGCTCTGTTTCCCATTGGAAAAACATCTCAAAGTGCACATCCTTTCCCAGTGGGTTGACAGTGCCATCAACATAAATAAAGGATTATATTCTTTTATCCATATTTTTAAGGTGGGGAAAAGTATAACTAAGCATATTATCATCCTATAGAATAATCATTCTATTTTCTTCTTTGGAGTTATCTTCAAATGTTTACTGAGAGACAGAGCTGCCTGTTCCAAGCTTTTCGGAACTGGCAGAGCTCACCTGGGCTTCAAGCCTTTCTCAAGTGGTTGCTCATGGCCACACCAGGGTTTTGGAACTCAGTCTCTTTAAAGGAGCTAATACAAAGCCATGTAAGAGAATCCCAGAAAGAACATTCCTTCATTCCTGCCTTGCTTCCTCCAGTCACTAAATCCTCCCTTGCATTGGGCACTGTCTGGAGGAATAAGGCTAGAGAATAACTTGAGGTCAGCATTACTCCTGCTGCCTGGTGCCTGTACTGAAGTCAGTTGCTGTGGGAATTAGGTAATGGGAGCCCGTGTACTGTGTCTGCATCTCTGTTCCTTGCTTCTGTGTCAAAGAACCACGGTGGGGTCAATGGCCTCTTGGGATTAGTGTTGGGACTAAGATGAGAGGAGACCCTAGGGTGCACCTGCTCTACTGTGTGGACTCTGTCCTTGCAGGACCCTGAGACACTACAAGTGAGTGTCTTTTTAAGAAGGAGCCACATTTTGTATAACATTTAAGGAGGCACTAACACTTAAGGTCAAATGAGTACAGGGCTGGCACCTGAGAATCAGTGTCTCCTTAAGTTTTGCACCTTAGCAGCTTCCTTTGCCTTACCCTATCCTGGCCCTGCTTGAGACACCTGGTCAGGGCTTTGGATACAGCAGATAGCACGTCTTTTGGTGGCTGTATTGTTGTCTTATATCATGCCACAGATGCTTCAGAAGGCTCCTGAAGTATCAGAATTAAAGTGATTCTGCCCTCTGCTGTTGATGCAAATGGAGCACTTCAGTTAAGCAAAATAGTCTGAGGAAAATGTATTGTTTATCCTGCAGGTTTCATAATGAGAAGACACTCATTATGAAAATATTCCTTTAAAAATGGGAAAAGGAAAACTTGTGGTTATTGGGTTTGAGTGAAAATATTAATGGGAAAGTCATAATCCTTCCTTCTGAAAGATTTAATGTATGTTGTGTCTTGGCCAGCATCCGGAGGCCCCACAGCAATTCTCTCAGCCTAGGGATGTGGTTCCAATAAAGCTGCCTTAAGAATTCCTACACAGACAAGAGTCAGCTTAAATAATTTGATTGGATGGCAGGCTGACATTTCACAGAGAGCAGAAATTTAACCCTTGTTTGGAAAGCTAACAGTCTCCTCACATCAACACAGAAAAAAAAAGCCTCTAAGACACCATGAGTCTCTGTTGCCTAGTTGTCCCAGGACTAGAATGTCATACAACTGGGGAGAAATTGGAGGAGGAAAAAGCGGTGGCCAGATGTGGTTCAAGCCACAAGAAAATAGAAATAAAGGTAAAGGCATGGCCCTGTTTTAAGAGCTTGTGAGATACTGACTTACTGGTTTTTCCCCCTCACACAGCTGTTTGAGAAACCTGTCCCCTGGTAACTCATATGGATCATTCAAATCAGATCCACAGAATCCAAGGAGCATTTTTTCTCCTGCTGAAGGGACAATCAGTTGAAATGCCCAATCATGGGTCCTTATAATGGAAAGCTTAAATCAGACAAACTTGAGCTCTAATATAAAACTTGTCTTTTGCTATGCATGCAGTAACTTACTTAACTTTTGTGCCCCTGTATGCATAAACTAGGGATAACAGAAGATGGCTTCCATTTTTGCAGTGCTTGTTAAATGTGACTATGAATAGAAAGTCTCTAAAGAGAAAAGTCACTCAATAAAGTAATCTTCTTTGCCCTTCTAAGAAATATAGACTTAATTCAAAGAGGATTCACGGATTTGAAAAGAAAAGTATCATCCCCAAAAGTCTACAAATGGATAAACTGAAGGAAGTTTAGGAGGGCTACCTGACTTACGCAAGTCCACACATCTAGAAAACATCAAATTCAGAATCAAGAGTCAATTTTCCTCTAATTTTCCAGCACCGTTTCCTCTAATTTGACAGATATGGGCATAACCTAGAAAAAGAGAATCTAGGAGGGAGGGGACAAAATGGCCAAGTAAACTCAGCCAGGAAGCATTGCTCCCACTAAGAGAGAACAAAATATTCAGTAAACCAACATACTTTGAGGAGATCTCTGAAGTGACAATATCAAAAGTTAATAGAGAAAAGATGCAGACACCAAGCCTGAAGAGGGAGGAAACCGGCAACCCTGTGTGACGTTGCTGAAATCTAGGGCTAATTTCTAGCCCTTCGCGGCTTCTCGGGAAAGGGTGAGTATAGGGATGGAGGGGCATCCCACTCTTGCCACGGACCTCTGGGAAATTAGCTACAAGAGATCTCATGTACCTCATAAATATTTGACCTAGCAGAAGGATCTCCCTGGAGAGTAGGCAGAGACCCAGCTCCAGCCTGGGCAGAATCCAGGGACTTTTGCGTGTGTTGCGCCTGTAGCAGCATGCTGTCAGAGGTGCCTATCCCCCAGGGCACCCCATCTCCCTCTGAGTAGCTCTAGCCCCAGCTGACTGCAGGGCCAAAAAAGAGTGGGGCTGGTTTCTCAACAGGACTGGAGTACTTCTGTCCTGCAGGCTCTCATGACTGATAGGCTCTCCCAGGGACACTGCCTGGCCACTCTCACAGAAGCATGTGTACAACACAGCCGCCATGCTCAGTATGAGTGCTTTACCAGCGGCTCCACCGGAGTGGAGAGCTGCCATGTGCAGTTCAGGAGTGCCAAACAGAGATCTATGACTAGCACTCAATTGGAGGAGGACACCTCCACTTTCAGAACACTGAGATGGGTGAGACTCAGGGGTTTGCAGGCTGGTATGGGAACAAGTCCTTCACAACCTATGAAAAGATTTAGACAGCCACTGACTGGAAAATAATAATTCTGGGAAATTTCAACACACTGACTCTGTTAGACCAATGATTGACATAGAAAACTAACAAAGAAATTCTGGACTTGAACTCGATGCTCAATCAATTGGACCTGACAGACATGCACAGAATACTCCACCAATCAACCACAGACTACACATTCTTCTCATATGCACACAGAACATATCCTAAGATTCACAACATGCTTGGTCATAAAGCAAGTCTCAATAAATTTAAAAAACCTGAAATTATACCAAGCACGATCTCAGACCACAGTACATTAAAAACAGAAATCAACATCAAGAAGATCTTTCAAATGTACATATATACATGAAAATTAACTTGCTTCTGAATAACTATTTTAAGACATAAATCAATCAAAAAATTGTTTGAAATTAATGAAAATAGAGACACAACTTACCAATACCTTTGGAATGCAGCTAAAGCAGGTTTAATAGGAAAGGTTATAGCACTAAAATGCATACATCAAGAATTTAGAAAGATCTCAAATTAACAAACTAAATTTGCACCTATAGGACATAGAGAAAAAACAAAACAAAACCCAAAGCTAGCCAAAGAAATAACTAAAAATATAGAGAAACTGAATGAAATCTAGATGCAAAAATCCATACAGAAGACCAATAAAACCAAGAATTGGTTTTTTGAAAGAATACATAAGATTGATAGACAATTAGCTAGATTAACACAATGAAGTTGAAAAAGTACAACCAGAAATGACAAAGATGACATTATAACTGATCTTACAGAAATACAAAAGATCCTCAGGGGCTATCACAAATGACTCTATGCACACAAAATAGAAAATCTAGAGGCAATCAATAAATTCCTGAAACACACAATCTCTCAAGATTGAGTCAAGAAGAAAGTGAAAACTTTAACAGACCAATAACAAATTCTGAAATTGAATCAGTAATAAAAAACTACCAAATAAAAATCGCCCTGGAACAGATAGATTCACAACCAAATTCTATCATATGTACAAAGAAGAGCTGGTACCAATTTTACTGAAACTATTCCCCAAAATTAATGAGGAGGTGTTCCTCCATAATTCATCCTATGAAGAGAGCATCGCCCTGATAGCAAAACCTGGCAGAGATACAATGGAAAAGAAAATATGCCATCATCTCTGATGAACATAGACATGAAAATCTTCAATGAAATATTAGCAACCCAAATACAGCAACACATCAAGAAGTTAATACAACACAATCAAGTAGACTTTATTCCTGGAATGCAACGCTGGTTGAGCATACACAAATCAATAAATATGATTCACTACATAATCAGAATTACAGCAAAAACAAATAAATCTATTAAAAATGGGCAAAAGACAGTTTGCAAAAGAAGACAGTTTGCAAAAGAAGACCGTTCACAAAAGAAGACAAATGGCCAACAAACATGAAAAAAATGTTGATCATCACAAATCATCAGAGAAATTCAAACCAAAACCACAATAAGATACCATCTCACACCAGTCAGAATGGCCACTAATAAAAAGTCAAAAAATAACAGATGCTGGTGAGGCTGCAGAGAAAAGGAAACTCTTATACACTGTTTGTGGGAATGTAAATTAGTCCAGCCACTGTAGAAAGCATGTTCAAGATTTTTCAAAGAGCTTAAAACAGAGCAACCATTACCCAGCCATCCCATTACTGGATATATAGTCAAAGGAAAAGAAATTATACTACCAAAAAGACACATGCACTCAAATATTTGTCGCAGTGTTATTCACAAAAGCAAAAACATGGAATCAACAAAGATGACCAGCAAGAGAGGGTTGGATAAAGAAAACATGGCACATACACACCATAGAATCCTACACAGCCATAGAAAAAAACAAAATCATGTCCTTTGCAGCAACACGGATTCAGCTGGAGGCCATTATTCCAAGTAAATTAACCCAGAAACAGAAAACCAAGTATCATATGTTCTAACTTATAAGTGGGCACTAAACATTGAGCACACATGGACATGGATGGGAACAATAGACATTGGGGATTTCTGGGGGTGGTGGGGAGAAGGGGGGAAGGAGTTGAAAAATGACCTGTTGAGTACTGTGCTCACCACCTAAGTGATGGGATCCATACCTCCAACCTCAGCATCATGCAATATATCCATGTGACATATCTGTACATGTACCCTCTAAATATAAAAGTTGAAGAGAAAAAAGAGAGAACCTAAATTTTGGTACTGCATGGTACAATTTCTCCTTTAGGTGTTTGTAAGCATTTACAAAATTACTCCTTCAGTCTTGGTTTTATCCTTCTTTAAATCTTCACCTTAACCTGAAAATGAAGATTGGCAGCAGGAAGAGCTCTCTGCAATATTGGAAACCATGACATCAACAAGCTCATTCAGTAGCTGGAAAGGGAACAGTATTCTCATAAATTTGCCTCCTCTCCACACTTACAGCCCCCCACACCATGGTGCTTCCTATTGCCCTTTTCCTTTGGTTACAACTAAATATTTTATCCTATATGAAATCATCACCAGTTACAAAAATCACCTCAAAGAAAATACGGTTTAGTGTTCACATTTTTACCTCATCTTCAGCTTGGCCCGAGTTCTGCTTGGTGAGCTCAGAGTTCATCTGAAATACACAGTCACATCAGCACTCAACTGGCTCCTCCCTTGTCTTCTTAGAACTTGGTTCCCCAAGTCTTTTTTCCTTGCATTATGAAGTGATTGTAAGTATTTATACAGTAGGGTAAAGGACGAACCAGCTGATGCATACATTGTGAGACACACAGTTTCCCTGGATTAGCACAGTGGCCCAAAAGATGTAGAAGAATATTAATGAAACATCTAATGTTATGCATTTTACACAATAAATCATATGTTATTTTATAATTATAAAATACATTAGGTGTTAAAAAGTTAAAAATTAAGTGTGATACACACACACACAGTAGGTTATGTACACCTCTGACTATGACAATAAATTACTGGTGTTTAAAAGCCAGAGAGGAAGCACTTTGTCTGCTCTGGCTGGTGATGTTACAGTTGTTTAAAGATTGCTAAGTTGAATCTTGACGACCCTTTTACTCCACATTCATTCAGTCATTCATAAAGTCCCGATCAGTCAGGCCGCCTCCCAAATCTGTCACCTTCATTCACTGTGTGCAAATCCCAAGACCCACCTTCTGGATTAGGCCACCATCACTTTGCACCTGGACCACTGGCCAGTTCTCCCTGTCAAGTCTCATAACACTCTAGCCCCATGCCCACAAATCAGCAAACACAGCCCTTCAGAAACTCAAACCAGAGAAGGTCACTCTCCTCCTTAGAGCCCTTCAATGCCTTTGCAGTCATCTTAGAACCACAGCAAACTCTTCATCCTAGTGTCCAAGGCCCTCTGTGGTCTGCTTGCTGCCCCTCCCAGCCCACCTTTCACTGCTCTTCTGCCCTCTACAACCTGTACTTGCAGGAGTCTGAGGAGCCTGTGGTCTCTCACTATGGGTCCTGTATCATGCTGCTGCATCTACTGGAAACCTCTCTCCTTCTCCTCCCATTCCTCCTATTCCTAGTCATTGCTCCACATCTAAGCCACAGCATCCCTTCCTCCAGGAAGTCTTCCCAAACTTCAGGACTGGTGTAGAAGCCTCTGCTTCACACGTCCATAGCTCCTCTGTCCTCACTCACAACACTTATCTCACTGCTATATCTGTGGAAATTATGACAGCTCTTCTAGCCTAAGACTAAGACTCTTAGTCACACTGAATGGTATTGTCTGAAGAGGCACAACTGTGGCGTGGGGAGTGTTATAATCTAAAATAGATTGTTTTAAAAAAATATCTGGAAAGAATTTCTGTTCCCTCCACACTTCCCCTTCCATTCTGATCACTTTTTCTTTCTTTTCAATGAACTGATAACATTGCATTATGTTATTTTGCTTTGTTTAAATTATACATCATTCATTAAGAGTCAAACTATTTGTAAATGTTTAGTCACTTAGTTTCACTAAAGCATTCTTATATTTCAAGGACAATAGTATTCTTGTTTGGGCTCACAATGCTATAGGCAAGAAACAAAGAGTATCAACGAATATCCAGCCATGCAGTTAAGTTTTGTTAACTAGGCTGTTACCTATTTTATTAGGTGAGACGTCTGTGGCTTTCTCTTTTGAAGGTACTACTGATATCTAAGAGGAGGTATAGGTTTATGAATACTTTTCTAACCATGGGTCTTCACACATTCTAGGGTTGTCTGTGGGAATAGAAATAAAACATTAGTGTCAAGAAATGTTCGAATGATTAAAGATAACTTATACTGCCTCTCCCTGGATAGGTAGCATCAACCAGTCAGTGAAGTGGTCTATAACGTGCTACAGATTACAAAGGGAGCAGAAGCTGTCTCTTTTCTCAGTGAGTTTATGCTTAAGAGTTTATTATTTAGAAAGTTTACAATATTATTCTTGCTATATAAATGCTCAGAAAGATTATTATAAATAATATCAAGCCAAGGGAAATTACCTCAATGTCTAAATGACCCAAACATGAGAACACATAGCCATTATGGACTTGTCCAAGTTTGTAAGAGGTGTGGTGTTCCAGGAAAATCTGAGGTCATCAGCGATGCTTGATCAGTCAGTAGGAATGCCAGGGAAGAAGTGAACCATCTGACGTTCTAGGGCTTAAGATGAAAGGACTCTGAGCACAGCTGAGGTGCAAGTAAGATTTGTAATGAAGTCCACAACAGCATGTTAGAATGGAAAGAGCACACACGACCCTGGGAAATTGCCTCACCTCTCTGAACACTATCTTTCTTATGAAATGGGAACAACAATAATAATCATAGTAACTCCCACCTCACAAATTGTACTGACAGTTGAGATGAAGCCTGGGAAAGTGTTTTATAAGTGATGAAGCAGGAATGGCAATGAAGAAAATGGTGGTGAAGATGACGACAGTAATGCTCCACCTGGGCATTGAGAGGTCAGTGAAACGTACTTCTTCCAATCCTTATAGTAACAGAAGATCCAGTAGTGCTCCTTCACCCACCTTAGAGACCAAGATTGTGCCTTCATATGGGCTTTGGCATGTAACTAGCAGAACATAGAAAGTTCCCAAGAGCCCCTCATGGAGGTGGGAATTTGGGCTGGACTGCACCTGTACTCTGACTTTGTTCCTTTCTTAGGACTCTAAGGGAAATTTTTTCATTCATAATGAGAAAAGGATATCTACTATATGCCATTTTCTGTCCTTAAAGAGTTTATAATCTAGCAAAACACAACACACACACACACACATGCATATAGACATGCACACACACAAACAACACATGGCAAGAAATCTGAACACAGATCTCATGCAAGGATTCACGGTGTGTTCTTGGAGTCCAGCTGAGTGGAAATCTATACAGAGAACACGAACATGGCCAGGTTTTTGAACAATTAAATGAGTCTTATCAAACAAAGATAGAGAGAGCTTCCCAGGCAGATGCGACAAGCTGAGCAACATGAAAATAGTGGATTTGGTTTCCAAATAGTACAGGGTACCTTCAGGTTTGAGTCTTTGGGAGGGGGTGTCAAAACTAATAGAAAAAGGAAGATAGGGTAACATCGTGGGAAGGCTTTGAATGTTGTACTAGAAAGTTTAGACTCTATCCTGAGGGGGTGAAGAGCTGTCAGTGTTTTATAAGAATATGAACTTGATCTGATCTGTGTTTTAGGTAGAAAATTGGCATTTATAGATGAAAACATAGAATATCTCCACAACTTTACGTTTAAAAGTGAGAAAGAGGAGTCACAAAATACAGGTAGACCAGATACAAGACCAATCCAGAGAAGAAATGCAGCCTAAACAAGGTCACTGTCGATGAAAAAGAAGAAGAGAGGATATATTCAAGAGTCATTTTCATGGTAACACCAATAAACAATTCCAATCTGAAAAAGAAGAAAGATACAAGGATCGTCTTGATGTTTCATGCTTGAGTTTTAGACAATGGACCAAAATGAGCACCAAAGACTGTGTAACAAACTCAAGGAAATGGGCATGTGTTTCCTCTTAGATGTGCTTAGTTTCATCTAGGACATTCAGGTGGATTTATCAGGAGGCAATTGTGAATCAAGATGAAGTTAAGCGTATAGATAGTTGTCACCAGCAAGTATTGAAGCCATGTGACTGGATGGAATTATATATAGAAGAAAGAATTTTTAAAAAGAGAAGAGCCCTGCAAATACCTGTGGTTGATAAACAGACCCTGAAAGATGAAAAATCATCTTTGTATAAAAAGGAATCCATTATAAGATCAGCAACAGGGTCTTATACTAAAGTAGTCCCTATGCTCTTCTTTCCAACTCAAATCAAGTTCTTGAAACTAATGACTTTATTTAATCTAAAGATATACTGAGTGCCTACCATATATCAAGTATTGCTCTGGGATTGTGAGGATACAAAAAACAAATCAGACATGAATCCTGTCCCGGAAAGCATGAACTTTAATGGTAAGAGAGGAGCTGAACAGATGTTACCTTTGCTGCTGTTGAACCTGATGTTTGACAACATTCAACAGAAAAGATCGACGATTCCACAAGTACCACAGTTTCAGAAGCTGTTTCAAGCTTGTGAAAATTCCCCTAAACTAAAGCCTAGATCATGACTACACAATATAGCCATTCCCTGAAGAAGCTGGGATCCTTAAACATGAGGTGGACATTTGGGCAGGACCAACCAACCAAACTTGCAGTGAAAGTTTGTATTTAGTTTTTCTATAATGCTATGGTGTGAATGTTTGTGGTCTTCCCAAGTCCGTATGTCGATACCTAACCCCAACACAATATGGCCACCATCCAAATGCATGTTCCCTTCGCCTATCTCCTGAGGTCATGTTTTGAATGGTAGTAGACAGGAATGGTAATCAGAAAAATCAATTCCTCCCTTAAAACATTCCACTGCATACCAGTTAAATTCACTCTCCATAAATGTTCCTGAAAGGCATAATAGTTCAGTTGCTGCCGGTTAGTGGTTAAATTATTTTGGTCAAGAGATTTTCCACATATTTCAAGTCATGTCAAATTTACTCATTGATATCATACCCTTAGATTCCACAATATTTGTTGAAAATGAGGTATCTACCAGGTCTGGTACTGAGCACTGCAGAGCCATGCAATAGGCTGACATTGATTTATATTGTTCCTATTCAGGTAAAGTCTTTTGTGATGAAAATATGACTCAATGAACTCATTGTTTACAAACTCATAAGTAAGTTCAGCATGGTCTACGATCCTCAATTTATTTTTATTCTGTTTATAAAATTACAGGTGGCTTATAAATATTCATATATGCAAAGCATTTTCCTTCATGAATTTAATCCTAGTATTTAAAACTAGTCCATCAGCCTGCGTATCTGTATAAGCAATTTTATGTGTAATAAATGAGCCACATTGAATCAAATCAAACATATTAAAAAAGAATTTTTGCTTGCATTCTTGCTTGTGCACTTGCTTCTCCTAGAAAACAAAAATAGTCCTAGTTGTCCTATAATTGGTCAGAAGAAAACAATCACACTGTACGGGTATTTGTATTTTTTTATTCTGATAGAGAAAAAACTTATAAACTACACAGCATATGAAATATGATACTGCAAATAACGGCCAACAGATAAAAGATCTTTAATATTTGGAAAAAAAAACTATGTACATATTAAGTCTTAACAAAGAAAGGCCAAAATATATCAATTGAAAGCATTAATGAAATATTTTAGTTGGTACACAATCTCAATTCCATATTTTTTACCATCTAGATTATACACTGATTTAAAATCAAACGTATGAAGGTAAACTAATATCTTCATAGGTCAACAACGAAAATTTATCCTTCACACTTATTTCTAGGAAGCAGCTGGGCTTATTTCCTGGATTGTTTACAATGAAGCTAGAATATCTGCCATAACTGTAGAATTTCAAAAAGGATCCCTAGGCCTACTTGTACATTCTCCTTACTAGCTGGGCACTCTCCATAATTTCCAGATGGGCCATGGGGAAGAATGGTAGAAATGAGTGCGGGAAGAAAGACAATGAAATTAGAAATGAGTGAAGCACATGGTGGTAGAATGCTAAGAGCAGGGATCAGGATAGTCAACCAGGTATCTAGGAAGGGTCAAGTCAGCAGTGTCATCTGCTGACCAATGTTAGGAAGAAATCAGCTCAAAGGAAATACCACATTTTTCCAATTAAACTCAAATCTATTGACTTGTGGTGGTTCTTTGATGTTACGGGGACTGCTGTAATAGAAACCAAATGGATTTTCAAGGGCAAGAGACTTTGCCACTGAATAAGATGATGTCGTCCTTCCTGATGACAAATAGGAATGGGTGGTCAGCTCTAAACAGCGTGGACTCAGGGAGTTGTTTTTCTACAATGTTACTTCCTGTGGCAGCAGCAGCCTCAGTGCCCTCCTCAGTGACCTCTATGTAAGATTTGTGCATCATTCTCGATATATACAGACGACCCCCTGAAGCAATCCCAGATAAATCTGCTCTGGATTCATCAAAGATATCCTTCAGCCCTAGGGCCCTCAAATGCTGTTTGATTTCATAATTCTTCTCTATCTTGAACTGAGGAAAAAATACCTCAACATACTTAGAGGCCATTCTCCTTGGATTGGTCCATTCCATTAGACTCTGGAAGGTCAGTTTGTTTTCAATCTGTAAAAATAATTCAAAGATAATTCAGAATCATATGGTTAAGTGACAGATGAAACAATAGCTACAAAGATACAGAGTTTTCTATAATTATTCCTTCCTGGATATTTGTGTTCAAGTACATGAATGGGTCTTGGGAAGTCTTGAAACAGAACATGATAAAAATGAATAGTTCAAGTACTCTTTAAAAAATCCCATATTTAATTTGCTCTGCCATGAGAAGGCATGATTTATTTGCACCTCAAGGCAATTCCACTCTCTGCTCACCCATGAGCAGACACAGCCAAAGTGTAGCAATAGACAAGTGAAAGAACCTGGGAATTTGAAACCATCAGAAGGAGAAAGAAGCCCAGTGGTCATTTAAATCAGTGTTTCCTAGCTGTCTCCTCATCAGGAAAGACAGACAAAATAATGTGTGCACAGCTTACTGAAGTAAACCAATGGAACCCCATGTGGCCTGAGGCAAGAAGCCCAAAGCTCCAGCCTTGAAGATTTGGGTGATTAATATCTCCCAGTACAGTTACCCATACAGTCTGGGAGGCTTGTGTTAATATCAATTTCTTGCTCTCAACAGAGGAGACATCCAAAGCACAGGAGAATGTAGTTGGATATGCCCAGATGCGAAGCAAGCAGCCCTAGTTACACAGCTACAAGTGTCCATATCTCTCTCTCCAGCAACATTGCTGCCCACAAACGATTCACAAAGCCAATTCACCAGCTCTTGAATACTGAGAATTGATCATAAATACTGGATTTAGAGTGAAAGTATTTTTTGTAAACATGGTTTAGAAATCTTATATAAAGACATTTCCTCTCAAATTCAGGCTCAAGTTCAATCCTAAATTTAAAATATTAAATTTAACTTGTATTCTTATCAAGGACCTATATTTATAAAATCAAATTTAGTCTAATTTGAATTTTCTGTGTTAATTATCCAGGTTTGTGTTTAATCTGTAATAAATTTTGACTCAGTTGGAAATATTTCTCATTTTGTGCACTAAGTTCCAACCATCTCATTATTATCTGGTAATGAAAGATTATGCAGGTATTTAAGATTGTATTGTATGTTGGTTTATAACGGTCATCTTCAAACATTATTAGGTAAATCTATTACAGAAAAGGAAAATTCAGACAATAAGTACAAGAACAAAACTATATTGTTAGCTTGCTTTATCTGGGTTACTTTTTCTACTGCAGATTATTTCAAGTTAAAATAATTGCTGTATGCTAAAATCTGATTGTTATGAAGGTTGTCAAGTGAATTATAGATTTAATATGAGTACCAATATTTTATATGATCATACTTTAGATTTAATAGTACAATTTTTGCTTCTCATGTCAAAAAATAGATGAAAACATAATGAATGAAAGCTATTGCTAAAATTCAGTAATCTTTGTCTATGTAGATAGTGCCATTCCAAAGCTTTAAAGTCATGTCTTTTAATCATAATAATGCCCCTGGGATGGTAGACATGTCTATTTCTTTATATTTGTTCTACTGTCCCATTATTCCACAGCAAACGTTTATTATTTTCCAAGTCAAAACAAAACAAATGCTTTTAAATGTAGTTGTAACTTTTCAGTGTAGCTGACATACATATATGTATGTGCACATAGATACACACTAATACACATATCTTTACATATGTATCTATCAGAAAAATTGACTAAATTCCAACAGCCTCCCTTCACCACCTCATGTGCTTGCTGTAAACATCAAACAAGGTAATATAAATGAAGCTCAGAGCACATGGCCTGGGATGTAGTAGGTGCTCAATAAATTGTGCCTACTTTTCCTTTTTATTGAGAGAACAGAGAAGGAAGATGAGTCCAGGACTCTCAGATTGCAGATCAAACTCAAAGAGCCAAGTTCAGGAGGAGAAAAAGCAGAAAAGTGGCTGAAAAAAGGTCAAGCTCTGAGATACAGTGGTGGTGTCTGGTTTGCATGGCCCCTGCCATCTTCCCATTGCACTGTGTTGGTCCATTTCTCCTGCCACATCCATCACAAGGCAGTCCCTTAACACCGCTTTTCATGTAAGACACAACAGCACGGAGTGATGATAGCAATTTGCCTTTGCAAAATTGTAACAGTAAGAAATCTGACACAGTTGATTCCATCTTGCTGCTATCTTCCAAGCTGTCCTTTGTCATTCTTTGGCATAGGCCAAGCTAACTTTGGAAAAAATTTAGTTTATAGTTTAAACTTAGAGCAAGGATCATGATAACCCGTCCCAAAACTAAACCACCTTTGTAAAACTAATGAAAGACCACATGGTCATGATTGTGAGAGAAGCCTGAATTCTGCCAAGATGTAGTTATAGTAAACGATAACTAATCATTGTCATGGAGGCCATAAAATTTGTAACTCCCTCAATGACTCTTGTAGATAATATCACTATTGTAGAACCTAAGACTAGCCTTTCGAGATGTCTTTTCAGACTTTTACATTTCTGAACCTAGCTCCACTTGGAATCATGACTCATGACTCAGCTGGTCCTGTGGCCCCCACAGAGTCCAGAGGTGGACTCGATGCATGAGGACAGTTTTACATATCCCTGTGATTGCATCCACATCCAATCAACAGCACTTATTTCCTGGACTCCTGCCCACCAAACTATCCTTGAAAACTCCTAACCTCTGAACCATCGAGGAGATTGATTTGAGTAGTAGTAACCTTGTCTCCCATGTGGTATGGTCAGCCTCGCATCAATTAAACTCTCTTCACTACAATGCTATGCCCTCAGTGAACTGATTTTGTCTGTGCAGCAGGCAGGGAGACCCTCTTGTGCAATTACAGAGAGAACATACATTTTAATTCTCAAAGGCTCAGGACTCTGTCATGTCACACCTTCCTAAAGATGCTCAGTCTAGCAAAATTTCAATAACACATTAAAGACTGTATTCATGGCCAAACACCAAAAAGACCTAAACTCATGTCTTTTTAATTCCATAGCTGACATTTGAGAGGGTTCCAACTTGACCACTATTCAACTAAAATTATGCTAAACTGTATTAAGTCAATCTCAGCAACTATAATGGTGTCTGGCTCATAGTAGGTATTCCTTAAATATTTGTCAAATAAATTAATAAGTAGGTAAGTCTCTAATATCTCAACACCCCAAAATCTTACAGTTTATCAATGAAAACTGAATCAACAGTATCCTAAAAGTCTTATTTCCCAGTAGTGAAAATGACAGTTGTGACTTACTTCAGAGAGGTCATTCTCAGGCAGCAGAACGTACATGTTTATGCCACCATTATATCTGAGCTCAAGAACCTTCATGGGTGGATCATTAATAACAGACAAATTGAACTTCCGCTCCTGATGCATCATGGCGACTGACTTCCCAGAACACTGAAAATCAAGTCACACAAAAAATTGTTTATAATCCCACCTCATTTTACTCACTGACCAAATCCATTTAAGAATATTGTACTTGTTCAATAAATTTTTGCTCAGTTGATCCTGCAGATTTTTTTCCTGACATGTTACCAATAGTGGTTACATTGGTGCAAATCTTAGTGGTAAAGCAAAGACTTCCAAGTTTGATTTTTTGAGTTTAAAATTTCCTGTGTGACCTTAGGTGAGTTACTTTGCCTGTCTTTGCCTCCATTTTCCCATGTACCAGGGATGACTATAATCATGATTAGTACATGATTGTTCTGGGGATACTGTGAATTGATACAGCTAGCACTTGGAACATTGCCTTGTACTTAGTATTTTAACTGAAACCGTCTATATAATAAGTAATGAAAAATTACTAAATAACATTAAAATGAAAAATGAATACTTTTTCTCTTCTCAGATATAAAATATAGGCTAGTACTAAAAAAAATCACACAATTTAAGATCAGGTGCAGTGGCTCATGCCTGTAATCCCAGCACTTTGGGAGGTCCAGGCAAGAGAATTACCTGAGCCCAGGAGCTCAAGACCAGCCTGAGCAACACAGTGAGACCTCACCTCTACTAAAAATAAAAATAAATAGCTTGGTGTGGTGGAACATGCCTGTAGTCCCAGCCACATTGGAGGCTGAGGTGGGAGGATCACCTGAGCCCAAGAGGTCAAGGCTGCAGGGAGTAGTGATCCCACCACTGCACTCCAGCCTGGGCAACAGAGTGAGACCCTATCTCAAAAACAAAAAAAAATACACAATTTAAGAATGAGGTCTTGGAAAAATAAAAAGTCCTGCAAGATATTTGACAATGTCCCTCAAATTAACTAGGGCAAAAAAAAAAAAAAAGCAGCTTTTATCTTGAGAATATCATTTATAGATTTACAAACACTGCTGAGGTTCAATTAACTTTCTCAGTGATATTATGATCTGTAAACTCATCAACATTTCTATAATGTCTGCTTTTAGGATAAAACATTCTACATGGGATAGATAGATAATTCTCTGTCCTTGAACCAAAGGTCTTTCTCTCTCTGCAAAGGTTTCCCTTTTTGACTTAGAGTCCAGTCCTCACAAAGAACACACATGGAATCCACCTGCTTAGTGAGACAGATCCGCAAAAGTGAGCCTGATACACATGGCGACTAGGATGTAATAGACAGGATGTCTCGCTTCCATGTGGGGCAGGGAAAGAATCACATATCTGGGTTATGTTGGAGAGGTAATGTCACCAATTCTTAATATGATAGAAGGAACATTGCTACCAGCAATCTAGATTCCATAGCATATTACATTACAAGCTGTCTGTTACAGCTACATTATATTGGGTGTGTGGACCAGCAGGAAGAGTGTTTAAAACAATATTATATAGTAATGCTTTTTAAAATAAAAAAGAAATTAGGAAAAAAGAATAACACAGGAAACAGGAATGCAGCTTCTGTGAAGCAAGACAGCGGCCCCAACATAATATTCCTGACTCCAAGGGCTTTGTTGTTTCTGCTGTACTAAGATTACTGTGTACAAATAGATTTTAAAAACCCAAGAATATATGTTTTATGAAGGTTGGTAATAAGATGTTTTAGATCAAAAACAGAACTAAGTGAAGAAATACACATAGCTTATACTTGGAAATGCATAACTTTACAAAATACAGCATTTCCCCTCGTAAAAGAAAACACATTTCCTGCTGTGACTCAGGAAAATCATTAATGGTAAATGATTTTAAATGCAGACCCCACAGTTAAAATAATGAAAAATGAAAGATAAACTTTGGTCATTTTTTTCTTAAGGCCTCCAATTAAAATATCTTAAGAGACATTCATACTTACCACTTCTTTCAATTTTGGATATATTTTAAAGAATACCAATTTACAAGATACCTTTGGTGGTGTTTCAGTCTGCATGACAGGGAAAATAGAAAGTTTGCTTTGTAAAGCAACTGACCATATTATATTAGTGATGCAAAAGAAGAAATGGGTTAAGAAACGGCGAACCCAGCATTTTCTATGTAAATATCACAGTCCTGTGAAATACTACTATTGGGGAAAAGTTCTAAGTGAAATGGGAGATTGACAACATACCTTGGGAGATTTGAAACGGCAATTTACGGTTTCACTCTTGGTGAAGGCTGATTGCCACTTGCCTTTGAAGTACACAGCATTCACCAGCACCATGACAGCAGATGAGCTTATGCCCTCTTCACCAATCATGTTCTTGATTTTGCCTTTTCAAAAAGAAATGGAGGGGAAAAAGGTTTATTTTTATATAATTGTAAATGATTTAAAAGACCATTAATTTGGTATGAAGTTTTTCTTCTAACCACATAACACCTGTAAGAATATTAAGAATAACCTATGAGCAATTAAAGTGCACAGCACTTTCTAAGCCCTATAGGTGCAATCTTTGGTTTAATCCTCACAGAATCCCTGTGAAGTAGGCACTGTTATTGATTCCATTTCCTGTTGAGGAAGCTAAGGCACAAAGAGATTAAGACACACAACAAGAAAGTGATGGCAATAGGATTCCAACCCAGGAAGACAACCCCCAGAGTCGCTGCTCATAGGTACCAAAGTGCCTTTACTCCATTGGCTAGACCATCTTTTGCTACTACAGTACTTCAATCCATTGAAAGGGTAATGCCCTCCTTCATTCCATGTTAATGAAATTTTTGCTGGATGCTGTGCACTATTCTGCACCCTTGAATTACAAATGTGAAAAACATAGCCTGTGCCACCACTGAGCTCCCAGTGGTTTTTCACAGTCCAGCACGGAAGACTCAACATCCAAAAAGCAGTTGTAACCCATGAGTAGCATAGAGGTCCGATCTCAGTGCACTGTGGTAGCACAAATTAAAGGCACCCAACTTTTGCTGTGGCTATCTGCTTTAGGTGAAGGACAGCTGGGGAGCAGGGAGAACTTCCATAAAGCACGGACTATTTATTCAAAGGCACAGAAGCCTGGAACAGTAAGGTGTATTTGGGGAAACCCTAAGTCATTACTATGTGTCAGGGAGAGTAAGGTCGTTAAGATTGGAAGCAAGGGCCTGATAATGAAGATGTCTGAATGTCTGGTAAGAATTTTAGATTATTTTGGAGGTGATGGAAAATAATTGCTCAGAATTTATTGAAAAGATAGGGAAGGTCATGGTCATAATGGATCTAATTTGCCTTTCAAAAGGGTGACTCTGGTATTGTGTAGAGGATGCAGGCTTTGAGACCTGGGTAGGGTTGTTTAGAACATGGGAACATTCCAAAGTGTTTTCTCAAATAAATATTGAGTGCATATGCTTATGAAAAATTAGAGTAGTTAAACATAAATTTGCATGAGAAAGGAAGAAAGAGAAATAACTAATCTAAATAGAAAAAGTTATCAACAATCTGATACCCTTATATTAACTACTAAATAGAATCCCATCTCGTTTTTAGAAAAGTAATAATTACGTAGTTTCTCTTGATTTATAAGGGCTATATTTGAAACATGTGATGGCTAAACATCAAAGTTACCCAATATGAATACAATGAGGAAAGAATGAATAAAAAGAAAATTTATACACTGTATTCTTAGTCCCAGGACTAAGTGTATGCTGCTGAAAGTTTGCATTTAAAAGTGCAAGTAATATGTCTCATATTTCTGAGGCAGGGCTAGGCTCAGTAAATACAGGTACAATGTTTAGAGTAAAAATCAAGGCCAACCCTTAGGTAATGGAAGAACTACTAACTTTGGAATTGGTTGATGAACAAAACAAGAATTAATAGATTTCTTTATTTGCTTTGCACTAAACCAGAACATCAGCTGAAATTCAGTTTTTAGTTGTGACAGAGACTTTCCAGTAAAGAGGTGTACTTTTACTGGAAGGTACTGCCTTAGTTATATGAATTATTTTGATAAATAAAGAACATTTTAAAATGAAAGAGATACTATACATCCTGGAAAAAGCAATGTAAATAATAACTCTTAGTTTTTGTTCACTAAGTAGGGTGAGATTTTGAGGTTAATTTACCATATTAACTCAGCTTGTTCATTTATGAAATGGGCACAATAATATATTTGTCTTGCAGGGTTTTTGCCAATCAAATGAGATAATGCAAAAGACTGAACTTCTGAAAGGTACAAAACATTCAAGTTATTAAAATTATTCAAAGCCACATTGCAAACTAATACTAAAGCAATTTTAAGTAGCTGCAAACATTACTTTGAATTAGGAGGAGCTATCGCTTCTTGACCTTTTGGCTAAGATCTAGTGAATTAGGAGGAGCTGTTCCTTGCACGTACAAAAGACGTTCAGCTTTTGTTCTCAGTATTCACTTATAGCTGACAAATCTTGTTGAAAAATAGAATATTTCAATACTCACCATGTGTTTCTTTTTCCACCCACTTATTAATCTCATGTCTAGTGTCTTCTAAATGATTTGTAAAGTCAACTCGCTCCACTTTGGCATTGTATAATTTTTCAGCACACTCAATGTAGTCCTACAAAGAAGAATACAGGTCTTGTATTTACAAATCACCACCAACTAAGTATATAGGACATGGATTTTTGAACTTTTTATTTCCACTGCTTTATCCAAAGGCTCAACTTTGCCTCAAAGACGAGTATGTAAATATAGGGATATATGGAAATGGGGCTGGAAGGGGATCTAGTGAACTTGAAGTTGAATTTGTACAGTAAATATTCTGTTTAAACTTAAGTTTATCTGAAATGGATTTGAGGAAGCTAATGGAGAATGGATAAAGCCCATCCTTTTCCACTGCTTTCTCATATCAAGTAAATCAATAGCCTCCTAACTAGTCTCCCTTTCTTGTGTCACCCCTTCCTGCTCCAAATCCTTCAAGGCTACATTATTGCACTCAAGACAATGACCAAGCCCTTACTCTGCTCTTCTACCATACAACATTCCTGACAGTTTCTCAAAAATATCATGTGTCCTCTCTCACTAGAGGTGTTTGAACAGAATTCCTGCTGTCTGAAATGTCCCATATATCTCATGATTATGTCTTACGCATTTTCTAGCTCCAAGTATGGCTGTCTCTGCTTGACAGGTATCTCTCCTAGGTTCCACCTACATTTTCTAACAGTTTGTTTACCTTCATTTTTTTTCTTAACGGCTGTTATCATAATGCAACATATTTATCTTTGAGATTGTCTGAGCCCTTCACAAAACAGCAAATTCTGAGAAGTCAAGACTACGTATGCTCTGCTTATCATTTTATTCTTGGAACGCAGCACATTGCCTTGCACGTAATAGTTGCCTAAGAAATATTTGCTACTTTTAATAAAAAATAAGTCATAATGATCTAATTTATCAATACATTAATAATTCAATGAATACACACATACATCTCTTTGTGGAAAGATGTTCAGAATTAGAAGAGAAAGATGTATTATAAACCGTGTGTTTTTAGTGGATTTCCTGTTAAAATTTATAGAATTTTTATGCTAATAATGAAGATTGACAAGTTGTCCTTTGTCTATCTGCAGGATAAGATTAGCTCTCTAATGCAAGCTTTGTGTGTAATTTACTTGGATGTGGCTATTTTCATCTACTGATTAATTCAACCTTCCATCCACACATCCATCCATCCATCTGCTATGACACTGATTACAAAGAGTAGTTTTGTGGTCCATGGCTCAGAAAGGTTGATACATGCAAGGTGTCAGCAAGGTATAAAGACAGCAGTGGGAAGGGACAGGAGAGTTACATAGATGTTGCTATTCTCTACCACTTCCAAGAAACTCGGGCCAGGCATGGTGGCTTATGCCTGTAATCCCAGCACTTTGGGCAGTCAAGGTGGACGGATCACCTGAGGTGAAGAGTTTGAGATCAGTCTGGCCAGTGGGGCGAAATTCCGTGTCTACAAAAAAATTAGCATGGTATGGTGGCACCTGCCTTAATCCCAGCTACTTGGGAGGCTGAGACAGAGGAATCGTTTGAAACCAGGAGGCAGAGGTTGCAGTGAGCCAAGACTGTGCCACTGCACTCCAACCTAGGCAACAGAGCCAGACCCTGTCAAGAAAGAGAGAGAGAGAGAGAGAGAAAGAGAAGGAAGGAAGGAAGGAAGGAAGGAAGGAAGGAAGGAAGGAAGGAAGGAAGGAAGGGAGGAGAAAGAAAGAGAGAGAAAGAAAGAAAGAGAGAGAAAGAAAGAAAGAGAGAGAGAGAAAGAAAGGCCAGAAGAGCTATAAGCCACTAAGTACTTTTACTTTTTTTAAAAGTCCAGCTAGTATGTCATGTTGATCTCCTTCAAAGACTCTTTTTTATGTCCTTAAAAAAATACATGAAACTTAAGTGACATAAAAAATAAAATTTGGCCAGGTAAGGGGGCTCATGCCTGTGGTTCCAGCAATTTGGGAGGCTGAGGCAAGAGGATCACAAGCCTAGGAGTTCAAGACCAACATGGGCAACATAGAGAGACTCCTTCTTAACAAAAAACTAAAAAATTAGCTGGGCATAGTGGCATGCACCTGTGGTCCTAGCTACTCAGGAGGCTGAGGTCAGGGGATTGCTTCAGCCTGGGAGGTCAAGGATGCAGTGAATTATGATTAATTGTGCCACTTCACTCCAGCCTGGGTAATGGAGCAAAACCATGTCTCAAAAATAAATAAATAAGTAATATTTACAATAATTTGTAAGAACCCGACTCCTTGGACTCCTTCTAATAGATTTAGTGTTGTAAAGTGTGCACAGCAAGTGACTTCACAACTAATTCAAGCATTGTCTAATCTATGAGTCCACAAGGCTGCTCATCAATTTTTTCCTGCACCCCTCATGGATGCTCTCCTTCATTCTCTATACTGGATGTCCTAATAATTAATGGTTTTCTTCATACTCCTAAATTTTCTGCATCTGCCACCATCCGCTAATGATGTTATACTCCACTTCTCTATAATCAAGATAATTCTACATTATTTCCCTCAATTCTCTATGTCTCAGAGTGAGAAGTATCCCTTTCCTCTCCAAAAACCTTTTGGTCTTAATACTGTCTGCAATGGTTAATGCATCAACTTGATGGGACCATGGAGTTCCCAGACATTTGGTCAAACATTAGTCTGGGTGTGTCTGTGACCTGTTTCTGGATGAGATTAACATTTAAATCAGTGGACTGAGTAAAGAAGAGTGCCCTCCCTAATGTGGGTGAGCCTCATTCAAACAATTGAAGACCTGAATAGGACAAAAAGGCTGAGTAAGAAGGAACTCCTTCTGCCTTTCTGCTTGAATTGGGACATTCGTCTTTTCTGGCTTTTTGATTCCGGTGAAAACACCAGCTCTTAATTAAGTCTCAAGCTTGCTGGCTTTCAGACTAGAACTGCACATTTGTTCTCTGAGGTCTCTCTAGCTTAGCAACTACAGATCTTGAGACTTCCCTGCCTACATAATCACATAAGCCAATTCCCTCTAATAAATCTCTTTGTAGGAATAAATCTACATCTTGTTGGTTCTGTTACTCTGCAGAATCCTAACGAAAACAATATTCTCTCTCACCTTTTCTGGCTTTTCTGGACTATTGTCCCATCATTTTTTTACCCTGGCATTTCCTGGTTTAATCTCAGCTTCTCCAGTTTATTTTCTTAGACCAACAAGCTTTTCAAATTCTTCCATATTCAAAAAAATTCTATCATAACATTCTTTTCCCTTCACTTTGCCACACCATCCTTTTTACTGCCAAATTTGACAAAAGAAACGTTTTATTCAATGTTTTCACCCCTTTAACGCCCATCCATTCCTAAACCTTTTGCCACTGTGACACTGAAACTACCCTATAAAATCCAATATTTCAACAAACATTTGTTGAGTCTCTAGTGTATGCCATGCATGGTGCAGGTACTGCTCACCAAGAGTCTCCTACTTTTCAAATCTGGCAGCATCTTCGCTTCTCATTCTACCTGAATTAAGTTAAGTACAGTATTCTGAAGTTTTTAACACTTGTTTCACTTTCTTATCTCCTAACTTTTGCAGTGTCCCACTCTCCTGGTCATTTCCAGCCTCTCTGACAGCTCTTCTCAATCACACTCAATGAGTGCTTATTCTCAGTTCACATCCATCTCTTTATTGCTGTTTTTTGTTTGTTTGTTTGTTTTTTAAGATGGAGTTTTGCTCTTGTTGCCCAGGCTGGAGTGCAGTGGCGCTATCTCAGCTCACCTCAACCTCTGCCTCCCGAGTAGCTAGGATTACAGCCACCTGCCACCACATCCAGCTAATTTTGTATTTTTAATAGAGACGGAGTTTCTCCATACTGGTCAGGCTGGTCTAGAACTCATGACCTCAGGTGATCCGCCCGCCTAGGTCTCCCAAAGTGCTGGGATTACAGGCATGAGCCACCCCACCTGGCCCTTATTGCTCTTCTTATCTCATTATCCTGTGTTTTGACCCTAGAAATTCTCACCTGTCGTCAGGGCTTCAGCTGACATCTTAGAAAAAAACATGAGTCTGACGTACTTCCTCTTTTTCTGTTAGGATGCATTTTATTTTTTTCTCTTGCCTGAGTGCTCTGGGTAACACTTTCAGCACTACATTAAATAGGAGTGGTGAGAGTGGGCATTCTTGACTTGTTCCCATTCTCAAGAGGAATGCTTCCAGCTTTTTCCCTTTCAGTATGATGTTTGTTGTGGGTTTGTTATAGACGGCTCTTATTATTTTGAGTTATGTTCCTTCAATACCTAATTTGTTGAAGACTTTTAACCTGAAAGGATATTGAATTTTATCAAAAGCCTTTTCTGCATCCATGAGATGTTCATATGATTTTCATTTTTAATTCTGTTTATGTAGTGAATCACACTTATTGATTTGCATATGTTGAATCAACCTTTCATCCTAGGCATAAAGTCTACTTGACCACAGTGAATTAACTTTTTGATGTACTGGATTCAGTTCACTAGTATTTTGTTGAGGATTTTTATGTCTATGTTCATCAGGAATATTGGCCTACAGTTTCTTTTTTGTTGTTGTGTATCTCTGCCAGGTTTTGGTAACTAAATGATGGTTGCTTCATAGAATGAATTAGGGAGGAGTCCCTCCTCCTCGATTTTTTGGAATAATTTTAATAGGATTGGTACCAGCTCTTCTTTGTGCAGCTGTGAATCTGTCAATCCAGGGCTTCTCTGATTCTGGATATGTCTTTTCTCCTGCTAACTTTGGGGTTGGTTTGCTCTTGTTTTCAATTTCCTGTAGGTGTGAGGTTAGACTGTTACTTTGAGATCTTTCTATCTTTTTGATATAGATGTTTAGCGCTATGACCTTTCATTTTAACATGACTTAGATGTGTCCCAAAGGTTCTGGTATGTTGTGTCTCTGTTTTCATTAATTTCAAAGAATTTTTTGATTTCCACCTTAACTTTGTTCTTTACCTAAAAGTCATTTAGGAGCAGGCTGTTTAATTTCCATATAATTGTACAGTTTTGAGAAATCTTCTCGATGTCTATCTTTCCGTGCCTGGTTTGCCACAATATGCTCGAGGTCACTCATGACAGGATTTCCCTATTTTTAATGCTGAATGGTATTAAGATATTGTGTATGGAGTTAGACCCCTAGATCTGTGGGTTGCACAACCAACTACAAATCAAAATATTTGAAAAAAACACTGTGTCTTTACTGAACACATACAGACATTTTTATATCATTATTTCCGAAACAATATAACAACCATTTACATAACATTTACATTGTATTAGGTATTCCAAGTAATCTAAAGATGATTTAATGTATATGAGAGGATGTACATATATTATACAGAAATACCATTCCATTTTATGTCAGGGACTTGAGCATTTAGTATCAAGGGATAATATTATCCATTGGTGGACACTGGTTGATTCCCTATCTTGGCCATTGTGAATAACGCAGCAACGAATGTGGGAATGCAGATATCTCTTTGACACACTGATTTCAATTCCTGTGGTTGTATATCCAGTAATGGAATGGATCGATTATATAGAAGTTCTATTTTTTGTTAGAACTATCCCTATTGTTTTCCATAATGATTGCACCAGCTTGCATTTCCTCCAACAGTGTACAAGTATTCCTTTCTTAGAAGAAATTCCATACTTTTTTTTGAAAAATAGCTGTACTCATTTGTAAAACCACCAACAGTGTGTATATAAGGGTTCCCTTTTTTTTACATCTTCACCAACACTTATCTTTTGACTTTTTGAGGATAGCCATTCTAACACACAGAAGGTGATAGCTCATTGTGGTTTTAATTTACATTACCCTAATGATTAGCAATGTTGAACATATTTTCATATGCCTGTAAGCCATTTGTAGGCTTTCTTTTGAGAAATGTCTAATCAGGTCTTTTGCCCATTTTTTAATTGAGTTACTCATTTTCTTGCTATTGAGTTCCTTATATATTTTGAATATTAACCACTTATCAGATGTTTAGTTTGCAAATATCTTCTCCCATTACGTAGGCTGTCTCCTCACTCTGTTGGTTATTTGCTTAGTTGTGCCAAAGCTTTTTTGTTTGGTGTGGTTCCATTTGTCTATTTTCATTTTATTGCCTATGCTTTTGGATTCATATCTAAAAAAATCATTGCCCTAAGCAATGTATGGGAACTTCTCCCTTTATTTATTTTAGTAGGTTTATAGTCTCTGGCTTTATGTTTAACTCTTCAATAATTTTGGGTTGGTTTTTATATATGGTGTGAGACAAGAGTCTAATTTCTTTCTTTTTCATCTGAATATCGAATTTCCCAATACCTTTTATTGAAGACACTGCCCTTTCCTCATTATATTCTCTTAGTAACTCTTTTGAAGATCAGTAGACTGTAAATCTGCGGATTTATTTTTTTGGCTCCCTATTTTGTTCCATTCATCTTTTATGCCAGCCAGTAACCTGCCATTTTGATTACTATAGCCTTGTAGTAGATTTTGAAGTCAGATAGTGAAATGACTCTGTCTATATTCTTTTTGCTCAAGATTGCTTTGGCTATTCAGGGATTTTTATGGCTTCACATAAATTTTAGAATCGTTTTTTTCTATTTCTGTGAAAAATGATGTTGGAATTTTGATATAAATGGCATTGAAACTCTATGCTTTGAGTAGTATAGATATTTTAATAATAATAATCCTTCCAACTCATGAACATGTGATATCTTTCCATTTATTATTTATCTACTGCAGTATCTTTCATTAATGTTTGATAATTTTCAGAGTACAGATCTTTAATTTTCTTGTTTAAATTTATTCCTAAGCATTTTGGTAGATATTGTAGATTCATTGCATTGTTTAATTTCTTTCAGATAGCTCATTGGCAGTGTATGGAAACACTACTATTTTTTTGTATATTGATTTTGTATCCTGCAACTTTATTGAATGCACTTATCAGTTCTAACTTTTTTTGGTGGACTCTTTAAGGTTTTCTATATAAAAGATTATGTCATCTGTGAACAGAGACAATTTAACTTCTTCCTTTCCAATTCAAGTGTCTTTTATTTATTTATTTTTTGTCTAATAGCTCTGTCTAGGACTTACAGTAGTATGTTGAATAGAAGTGGTGATAGTGGGCATATGTGTCTTGTTCCTGAATATAGAGGGAAAGCTTTCAACTTGCATGGTTGAGTATGTTGTTAGTTGTGGGCCTGTCACATACGACCTTTATTATATTGCGGTATATTCCTTTTTATGTTAATTAGTTTGGAATTTTATCGTGATAATGCATTGAATTGTATCAAATACCTTTTTTGTCCTTTATTCTGTTAGTGTGGTATATCAGATTTATTAATTTGTGTGTATTGAACCATTCTTGCCTCTTTGGAAGAGAAGTCCCTCTTGATCATGGTGAATGATCCTTTTGCTCATACTTTGCTGAAGATTATTGTACCTACACTCATCAAGGCTATTAACCTGTAAGTTTATTTTCTTATAGTGTCTTTGTGTGGCTTATTTATCACAGTAATACTGATCTTATAAAATGAGTTTGGAAATATTCCCTCCTATTTAATTTTTTGGAAGCGTTTCAGAAGGTTGGTATTAGTTCTTTAAATGTTCTGTAGAATTCATCAGTGAAGCCATCAGGTCCTGGGCTTTCTTTCATGAGAGACTTTTTAAATATACAATTCAATCTCCTTACTTACTATTGATCTGTTTAGATTTTCTGTTTCTTCATGATTCAGTTTTGGTAGATTGGATGTTTCTAGGAATGTTTCCATTTTTTCCAAGTTATTCCAATTTGTAGACGTATAATTTTTCACAGTATTCTTTCAGGATTCTTCATATTTCTGTGATATCAGTTATAATGTCTCCTTTCTCATTTCTGAATTTTTTAGTGTCCCTCTTTTTAGTTAGTCTAGGTAAAGTTTTGTTGACTTTGTTTATCTTTTCAAAAAAACATCTGTGAGTTTTGTTAATCTTTTCTATTGTTTTTCTAGTCTCCACTTTATTTCTCCTTTAATCTTTATCATTTATAATTTGGAATTAGTTTGTTCTTTTTCTATTTCCTTGATACATAAAGTTAGATTATGTTTGAGATCTTTCTTCTTTTTTGATGTAGGGATTTGCTGCTATGAACTTCTTTCTTAGAACTCATTTTGCTGCATCCCGTAAGTTTTGTTATGTTGTATGTCTGTTTTTATTTATCTCAAGTTGTTTTTAATTTTTTTTCTTTCTTTTTTCTTTTTTGGAGACAAAATCTCACTTTGTCATCTAGGCTGGAGTGCAGTGGTACAATATTGGCTCACTGCAACCCCTGCCTCCCAGGTTCAAGCAACTCTCCTGCCTCAGCCTCCTGAGTTGCTGGGACTAAAGGCGCACACTGCCACACCCAGTCAAATTTTTGTATTTTAGTAGAGATGGGGTTTCACCATATTTCCCAGGGTGGTCTCGAACTCCTGAGCTCAGGCAATCCACCTGCCTCAGCCTCCCAATAATTTTTCGTTTAATTTATTTATTGACCCATTGGTTTTTCAGGGGTAAAATTTCTTTCAACAATACTTGCAACTTTTCTGTGTCTTTACAAGTATTTCAAAATAACTTTTTTTTAAGTAGAAGAAATACCTAATAAGTCTTCTCCATTGACTATGAAAGTTGGAAAAAAGAGACTTCAAAGATTACCTGATACCTAGTGTGTCATTCACTGAACAAGAACAAAAGGGCAGAGGAGATCTGGGTGCAGGAGAGGTGATGTTGAGATACATGTAGATACCCACTTGAGGGCTTACAATAGGCAGGTATAGAATTGAGCCTGGCACTGAGCGGTAAGGGAAGACTCATCACACAGCTATAGAGAGCTACAGAGATATGGAGGACAACATCAGGGAACTGTAAATTGATTAAGTAAATAACCTCTCTCTGGCTAAGAAGCTAGATTGAAAATAAAAGATGACTCTGTAGTTCAAGCTACTCAAGAGGCTGAAGTGGGAGGACTGTTTGAGCCCAGGAATTTGAGCCCAGCCCAGGCAACATAGCAAAACCTCACCTCTAAAATAAATAAATAAATGAAAAGAAAAATAAAAGAAAAAATTACTGAGTCAAAACCCTAATGAGCATGAGAATTTTAATGATGATTGGAGAAATAAACAAAGGAGACAGAGGTGGGACAGCCAGAGGAGAAGGTTAAAACCCAGTAGAAATCAGTGGCATAGAAACCACAAAGGAAAAACTTTTAAGGAGCACTAACAGCATTGAAAAACTCTAAAAAGGCAGATAAAACTACAAAGTGTTAACATGTGGTCATTAGTCACTTTGGTAGGAACATTTTCAAGAGAACATTTAAGGCAGAAGCCAGATTGCAATGGATTGAGGAGTAAAAGAGGGTAAAAGAATGGATTCCACATAAATACACCATTCTTTGAAGGAGCTTGATTTTTCAAGATTAGATTGTCAGAGCAAGAAATAGAAAAATCATGGGTGAGCTTTAAACAAAAGCTTTAGGAAATGTGCACATTAAACTCATTTATATGCTATGAGGAAGAAGATAGTAGTGTGATTGAAATGAGGAAAAATACTGATGGAAACACATCACCGGCGTACTGGGAGATGACAGGAGGCAAAAATAAACAAGAGAAATTAACCATTAAGAAAAATTGCTGCCTCTGAAACTAAAAGAAAGAGGGAAAAGGATCAGGACACATATGGATTGTGACATGGATCCTCCTTGAACCTCTGTATTTTTGTCAAGTAGAAGTCCTTTAGTTAAAGCTGATGATGACAATAAAGGGTTGTTGGGAAATTGAGAGAATTAGGGAAGCTTTTACTACTTGTTGAGAGAAATAAGAGGGAGAAATTGCTAGGTATAGAAACATGACTCCTGGGCACCACTGAGAGCCCAGCTGGGATGGGAGAACATGACTTTGCAGTGGTAACCGTATACTTTTGGATTTACCGTAAGTATCATTTAGTAGCCCAGCAACAACTGTTGAGGAAAGCCATAGCACTGATCCAGATTTGGAGCATGCTCTTGGAAAGAGGGAATTGGTAAAAGAGTGATAAAGGAATGGATCCAGGGTTAGTTTGGTATGACAGTGAAACTTGGAGAGCACTGATACAATGTGAGAAAACGGAGTGGTGAAGAGATTAAATAACTCACACATTTGAAGAGCAGGTAGAGTAGGAGTAAAACAATGAGAAGCACAGGATGTGGCCACAAAATGGAAGCCTGCAGTTGTAGATTGCAATGTGAAGTAGTTCTAGATGTTGATGAGTTTCAGGGTGTGGACTGGGCGTCAGTCAGTCAAACGGTGTGGAGAGAGGGTGGGGAAACCATAAGGAGGCAAGTTGGGTGTGTCATCACAAGAGCGTTGAACTTACCCAAACAGTGGCAGAATGGGGGGATTACAGAATGACATTTACAAAGGTCTGACATGGCATATTTAGCAGATATGGAAAGAAAAGAGAGAACAAAATATCAGAAATAGTGATTGATTCTTCTGTGATACCAATCTATTATTATTACTACGATCATCAATCCTAATAGACTCATCCATAGTCAAGAGTGAGTGAAAAGAACATCATAAAACAAAATGCAAAGAGCTTAGAGGTTATCTAGCTTTGTGCTCATCTGAGCAATTGAAAATTTACAATTCACTTCATTTATAATCAAAAGTAGTTTCTAGAACATCTAACTGCTTCACAATGGACAGGCTACCAAACAAAGGATTTGGGTGTGCTGAGAAGCAGCAAAGAATTTGAGTGGCTGACAGACAGAGGGAACGATAATGGCTGGGTGGAAGACAGAGAGCTGGCGAAGATGCAGATGGAAACTAGCCCAGAGATGTTACTGAGTAGAATGTTACAGTTGTCTGAGGAGCAGAGGATTAAAAACAGAGAGAAAACCTGGCCAGAGAACCATGGCCATCATCTGTTTGAATAATATTTAACCAGGAAAGCAGTTTCTGATTGTCATAGAATGATGGTTTCAAAGTATGAGTTGAGCATAGCAGCATATAGCCTGCATTCTGGTCCTAATTGCTATTTAGGTAGGCAGGATTCTATGATGACTATATCAACAACATACACACCATTCAGAAATATTTTTTAAAAATCGTCTGCTGAACTCAAATGAACCTATTTCCCACCTCTGAGTCTGAGCTTCTCCTCTGCCAATGGCTGTTCTTGTCTGGCCAAGTCTCCTACCAAGAACTTTTTAATAAGTATTCTCACTAAAAAAATAAGCAAGTAACTGCTGGAAGGAGAGATAAAAAGTATAGCTGAAATAGAAAGTAGAGAAGACGGAGAACTCACACTGGAGATTCAAAACTGTCTCAGCAGACCTAAATTTCAGAAGAAGCACTGATAAACATTTTCCTCTCCTGCCATGGGCTGACTGTTCCTCTATTCCATTTAAAGCACGACAATGCCAATGGACAAATTCTCTTCTGTTTTGAAGCCCATCAGTCTAGTGAACCTGAATATGTGGAGTAATTGGGTAAAAAGTTGAACTTTGGAGATGGTGATGATATTTTCAAGACATCTGGGAACATAATAAGTGGCAATGAGAAACAAAATCACCTTTGTATAGCACAGTAGAAAGACAGAGGCCTGTGTTCAGAAAACGGATTTAGCAAACTTCAGGTCCAGAGTGGAAATAACCTCCTAACACAGGCAGTTTCACTTACCTTATGAAAGCCATACACTTTTTCCACAAAAAGACCATTGGCAATGCTGACATCATAATCATTGCGGGATGCGCTTATATCAGAAAGAACTCTTTTCAGTTGAGACTGGAGCCCTGGCTGTTATTTTAAAAATGCATAAAAATTTATTTTTGGACTGCAAAGGTATGCATAATCTCATTTACATGTAAAATATAACATGCATATTATACCATAAAAGAATTTTTTAAGGCTATAAAAACATCAAACAAGGCCATATACATCTATGTCTTACCCTTTCTCAAAATAGTGTCTGTGATCAAATGAAAGAATTTACTAAACACTTAGCTTTAAAATAAAATTGTTAACAGAAGGTAATGATTTTGCATAATATATATATTAAATAATTTTACCAATGTAAGTTGTCTATAAGTATTCAAATAAAAAGGCAAAACATTTAGTTTCATGCTATCTTGCCCAAATATGGCCAATAGGCAAATAAAATATTAGTAAATTAATAAATAGCAAGCAAATTATCAAAAATTCTATGTGAAAAATCTACAATCTGGAAGTCAGAATAAAGCATGTTTCTTTGCTTTGAAAGGACAGCTCCACATTCTTCAGCCTTCATCTCTTGGGCTCAAGCAAACCTCCCACCTCAGCCCCCCAAATAGCTGGGACTACAAGCTAATTTTGGTATATTTTGCAGAGATGGGGTTTTGCCATGTTGCCTATGCTGGTCTCAAACTCCTGGGCTCAAGCGATCCAACTGCCTCAACCTCCCAAAGTTCTAGGATTGCAGGCATGAGCCCCTGCACCTCGTTCACATTCCCTTTTTCTAAAAGAACATATTGTCTTTACCTGACTATTAGAAGAGTTTCCATGTCCTGAGGCAGTGTTAAAGTGAAGCACCTGTAAACAGGGCACAAGGAAAGCAATTATTAGAATCAGAGGTTACCAGAACAGTTTGCAAGATGTTTTAAGAATAAAAATATTCTTTCCCAACAAATGTGTCTAATTGCCATTCCAAGCTCATTAGTGTCTTAGAGCTGATTCTCCTCAATTCTCCCCATGACTCTGAATGCACATCAACAGGCATATTTGGTTTTAATTTTTGTTTTGTTTTTCTGTTTGTGGTTTTTGTTTTGTTTGTTTTGTTTCTTTGAGACAGAGTCTGGCCCTGTCGCTAGGCTGCAGTGCACTGGTGTGATCTCGGCTCACTGCAACCTCTGCCTCCTAGGTTCAAATGATTCTCCTGCCTCAGCCTCCTGAGCAGCTGGGACTACAGGGGCGTGCTACCACCACACCCAACTAATTTTTTGTAGTTTTATTAGAGACGCGGTTTCACCATGTTAGCCAAAATGGTCTCGATTTCCTGACCTCGTGATCCGCCTGCCTTGGCCTCCCAAAGGGCTGAGATTACAGGCATGAGCTACCACGCCCAGCTGGTTTTAATTTTTATTGCATTTTCTTTCTTTACCACAACGTGATTTTCACTTAGGTTTACTAGAATTTTGGAATTTGTGTCAATTTACATAAATGCTATAATGGCACTGCTTCCAACTAAATCATGCCTGTCTGGTAGTCAGTCCACACACAGATGTTAATGCCTCAGTGCACACAGCTCTCCCAATTTGACAATGAATGAAAAGCAGACTTCAGCAGCGGAACTCTACAATTTTCAATACAGTCAATGAAACGTGAGCACCACCTTCATGATTACAATGGTGTAGCTCAGAATCTACCTGTGGACTATTTTGTGATTTATGGAATGAAAAAGCCTCTTTTTGAAGTGACGTGGCAGCTATAATTTTAATATTTGGGCCCATACAAATTAGGTCATCAATTCGTGTGTTCATTTAATATTTATTAAATTTTATGTACCAGATTTTCCTTTTTTTTTTTTTTTTTTAATTTTGGAGTCATGGAACCTATCAACATTTCCTACCAATGATTATTCCTAAATTTTTTGAAATGTCATTTTATGTAGAAAGCACTGTTTTCCTTAAATAGGCCCAAAAGCTCTATATCATCACCATTTTTGAACAGTTTTATATATTTATTTTTTAATTATATTTTAAGTTCTGGAATACATGCGCAGAACTTTGAGGTTTGTTACATAGGTATACACATGCCATGGTAGTTTGCTGCATCCATCAACCCATCATCTACATTAGGTATTTCTCCTAATGCTAACCCTCCCTTACTCCCCAACCCCTTGACAGGCCCCAGTATGTGATGTTCCCCTTCCTCCCCTTCCTGTGTCCATGTGTTCTCATTGCTCAACACCCACTTATGAGTGAGAACATGCGGTGTTTTGTTTTCTGTTCCTGTGTTACTTTGCTGAGAATGATGGTTTCCAGCTTCATCCATGTCCCTGCAAAGGACATGAACTCATTCATTTTTATGGCTGCATAGTATCCTGTGTTATATATGTGCCACATTTTCTTTATCCAGTCTGTCATTGATGGGCATTTGGGTTGGTTCCAAGTCTTTATTATTGTGAACAGTGCTGCAATAAACATATGTGTGTATGTGTCTTTATAGTAGAATGATTTATAATCCTTTGGGTATATACCCAGTAATGGGATTGCTGGGTCAAATCCATTTGAACACTTAAAAGTCTTTCTCCCCTTTCCTCCCTACACCATGTCTTACAGAGTTTTCAACATGTAGAGCTTCCCCTGACTTTCAGCTTATTGAGAATACAAACTCAGAATTTGTACTATCTCTGCAATGTGAGACAACTACACATTGTCTCATACAAAGGAGGCACTACACAAATTTAGTTAAGGTAGTCATTTGTACTAACCAAATTTTAAAACTGTATTTTGTGTATCAGGCATAATTTTGACTTTATTAGTCTGATAGAGGATTTTCTCACAGCAATGTATATACAAAATAACAGTTATCAAATACTTCCTCCCCAAAGCTGACTATTTTTAACTAATCCCATCATCATTGCTGTCATCAGCCTCACTGTGGTGGCTTCTGACAAAATAAGAGAACTTTTCAGCACTTGCCCCCTATGCTCCTTTAATTCAAAATTATTTTACTGAGGTTTATAAAATTTAAAATGTGTTGAATTTAGAGACTTTTATATTATGTGGGTTTAATTTAAAGAAAAACTTGTTGAATTTATAATATAATAGAACTGGAATGCTTAATATTTTCAGTTTAGAAACTTCCATACTTACAATAAAGTTCAAAAATTTGTTGCTGTCATCAAGTTGTAATTTTGATCACTCTAATTATTTATGAGTGAATTTTATGACTATGTATGGCATGTTTTCACCTATGGAAAAATTCAAAATTCAAACTTTTGAACTAGGACCTCCAGTGACACTGTATGACAGGGAGCCTTGAACAATTCTGGTTCAACAGCCCATAGGAACATCAGCATTTGCTTTATGGAGGAGTTTACTTAGTCTTTAGATCTGTAGATTTGATCAACTGTCCCTGTGAGCATATAGTACTGAAGGACCTGTCATATCAGTCTACAAGAACATTTATGCATGTTATGATAAAGAAAAGATGATGAAAACATAAGATGTCTTTTAATCTTCAACCTTTCTCTATATTATGAGAATCTTGCATCTTGGCAACATCTCTACTTGAAAACAGAATAAGCTCTTGGCCAAATGTGGATTTTCAATGCCTTTAAAAATATGGTAGTTATCTCTTCCCAAATGAGAGAAAGAATTCATAAGGAGAATATGCTGGGTACTCTATCCTTAAATGATCCTGCCTTTGTTTTTAGTCAATTTTACTGTGGCCGCGATTTCACTGGTGAAATTTGGGGTTGGTCACTTGTCATCAGGAGAGGAAGGTTCAACAAGGAACTTCCACTTCTTGGAATTATTTATTTTTGCTCTGACAAGAAAAGAAATAAAGGCATATATATATATATATATATATATATATATATATATAATATTACATATATATATATATACACACACATATGATGCATTTCAATGGAAATGTCTTATGAGAGAGAAGAGAGGAGCAGGTAGCTTATGAATAGGAAAATCACTTTTTAAAACATTATATTCAGACACTGTAAGAAAGAACAGCAATATTAGAGCTAAATGAAAAAAAAAATCTGAACCACGACTTTATAAAAAAATATATACTTTTCCAGCTCTTTCACTCAAATGGTGAGCAGCCTTCATGGCACTTCAACTGCATTGAACCTCAAGCACATGGTTCTTGAATTTAATTGAGTAAATACATATTTTTACTCTACAATATATATTTAATAGAGTAAATGAGCCAGAGCTTCATGAGGAATAGTTGAGCTCTTTTTGGGGCCAAGATAACTCATGACAAGCCCAAAACATCTTGCCAGAAAGCAAAAATATTTTAAAGTTATTGGGAATTGTTGTTTAAAAGGATTGAGTTAAATAGATTTCTACTGGCCCAGCTATGACAATTTAAGCATCAAAAAGAAAAAGAAACATAGATCTATGGGAATGCTTTAAAAAGACACACAGATGGAAGCCATAAATTGATTGAGTCTGGATTCATCTAAAATAGAAATGTGTGCTTCATGGTGACAAGCGTTGAGGGTTGTAATGAGACACCAGCTGAGGCAGGGGAGAAGCTGAAAATTAATTTCCTAGAAGATATTTACAGAGGACTAAAAATGTGTACAGATAAATTATGTGAATGCTTTTGTGTCTCTATTACCTTTTCTCCTCTTACATATTTTTCATGCAAGATTATAATAGCAAGAGTTATAAAAAGTCACACATGAGAGTAATTGATGAGAAGTCAAGAGTACAGAGCAAACCCCAGCAGGACAGCAGCTCTCTCAGTTCTCCATGACTCGTGAGCTGTTGACCCTGGTCCACCAGGCATGAGATGCAGGGCAAGGAGACCTCAGAAGTTGTACCAGACAGGAGCCAAAGGATTGCCCCGACATGAAAGCATGCAGTACGTAAGAGCTGTGTCTTCCATTGCATTAAAATCAAGCTTTAGTCATAGGCATGGAGCCTGCACATCATTGTCTAACACACTGAACAGTGACAATTGCAAGGTTTTTTCTTTTTTTTGTTGGAGGTCATCAAATCAATATCCTCTGTGCACAGGTGAGGACACTAATGCCCACAGAGATGAAATGATTTTCCCAAGGTCAGAACTGGGACCCAAACATCTAACTCCCAAGCCAAGATTGTGTGTCTCTATGATACCAAATCATCTCACCTGGTTCTGAAACATTATGTATTTTTATGAATGAATACATTTTAATTTGTTGAATGGTTTTCAAAGGCTTTATATTTATTTATTAAAATACTGACTTTAAAATACTGACGCTTTGCAATGAGGTTACTTTGACCTATATTTCAGTTTGGTGGCTTCAAAGCAGTTCTCAACTGGAGACTGATTTTGCCATTGAGGGTTTTCTTTAGAAACACCTGGAAATCTTTGTTATGACTGGGGAGGGGTGTGCTGCTGGTATATACTGATGAGAGGCCAGGGATGCTGCTAAACGATGCATAGGCCAGTTCCTCACAACAAAGATTGATCCAGCCCAAAATGTCAGTAGTGCCAAAGTTGACAAGACCTGCTGTAGAAGTTCGTCCTGAGTTTGAAACTCAGGTCTGCCATCTGCCAGCACACAGTATGTCACCCCTCCATAAAATCAGGGTAATATTACCACTTCAGTGTGTCAACGTGAATATCAAATAAGATCATATTTTTAGGGCTCATCCCAGATCCCAAACACTGATAAAGTTCTCAGCAGATAGTTGTTACTATCATCTCATCAAAGTGAGGTATCCTATGTACTAGGCTGTAAACCTCTCTAGTGCTTGAAAAAATAGCAGTCTAAGACTCTGTCATTGTTCTCTAGCAAGGAATATTTACTGAGCTACCCAGAAAAAGGAAGGAATTATTCTAGCTCAAATTATCTACACAAGTGATTTTCCATATGAACTGAGATATGACAGGTTTCGACAGGCAAGAGATTCCTCTGGCAAGCCCTTCTGAACTAAAATAATGGGAGAAATAGTGGGGCAAGGGGTGGGCACAGGGAGGTGGGGGCAGAAAGTGGTGATATCAAGGCCTCTGCATTCAGCCTGGACCTGGCGTCTCACCTGCTGTCGAGCTACAGAGTTTCAATGGCAATTTTCTGAGAAGGAAGAAAAACCTAGACAATTCCACTTCCCTGTAAAGTGCAGCACAAAGCTGTGTACAAGGGTGTGTTAATAAGCACTCCCTGAAGGTGGTGGTGAAGGTGATGGTGGTGACAATGTGAGGACTATTCACGTAGGCTGCTATTACCTGGAATGTACTATGATGTTATTTGTGCACAGGTAACCAGTGCTTAAACTAAGCCGTCATTGGAATCTCTAACTCTCCTGTCTCAACCACATCTACTCAGGCAGTGGTTCTCAATCTTTCATGTGCACCTGGAGAGCTCATTAGAACCCAGAGTCCTGGACCCCACACCCATAGTTTCTGATTCAGTAATTCTGGGGTGGGTCCCAAGCATTTGCATTTCTAACAGGTTCTCCAGGTGGTACTGATGCTCCTGGTCTGGGAAACACACTTTGAGAACCACTGCACTAAGGGAAAACATCAAAGCCGCAGTGCTTGGAATATTTCTGCTGCCTTCTGGCTCAAAAACAAGTGGTGCAAGCTGTGTGCTTCCTTCACACGCAAAGAGGGGCCCATGGAAATGTGTGAAGATGTGACACCTGCGCCCTTATGATGACCTCCATTAACATGGGAACCACTGCAATGAAATGTTCTCATGGGTATAACAATTTGTCCCAATGATTAACTGCAAAAGCTGAGACTGACCTTATCAATCTGAGAGACAGAGTCACCTCGAGCGCCCAAGCGGACCAGGGCCAGGGCAGTGAAGAGGCTCAGAGAGGAAAAGAACACATTTCCATTTCCTTGATTGTTATCTATCTCTCTGAACAGGTTGAAGCAAAACTCGGCATTTGCTGCCGCAAGGGAGGCCATTGTGAAAAGGAGTGCAGCCTAGAGGACAATGAGAAAATGAAATTAGTTCCTGGTACATTTTCTAGGAATATTATAATTTTAGATTATTTATTTTTTTAATAATTTAAAGCTTCATTTCTTCAGCCTTGGATGTAATCATCAAATAACTATAACAAAAAGGGAAAAGTTCCCTTGGCCCAGTATCCTGTCACTCATACCCTAAAACTATCTCTTCTCATTAGTGGACATTTCTATCCTCTGTGGCCTGTTTCCAACACTCAAGCAGACACAGTCATGAGGCTCACTCTTTCTCAAAGCATTCCAGATTTCTGAACTGAAATAGAGAAAAAGTAAATATTATAATATTAGTTAGTCTATTTGAGGCAATATAGCCTTTGCTTTCTAAACCATCTGTAATTCAATGCCATGTTAAATTTTTGAGGTTGAACACACGATTTTTAACCCATTCTCCCCATTATGGCCTCTATAACATTCTTAGAACAATCACACATTCTATCTTTTTTCATAACTGTCCTAATTTTAAGTATATGCATCTTTTGTCCTTTAAGTGTATTAATTTGTTTAAAACCATTTTCTGATTTTTTTTGGAATGCAAAATGTGACTATCAGAGTATGTATCATGAATATGTATAAGACTTTTTAACACACAGGCCTGCTTCTTCCTGGAGAACCCAGGGTGCAGTAACACAGTGGAGATCATCTTCAAATTCATGATATTGTTTCTGAAATACAGAGGGCTGCCACCACCATGGAATTCTTCAGGGGTGCACTTGGGTAATTTTTTGTTGTTGTTGCAGAATTTCTCCATATCTCCAATTGATCTCAAAACCACAGTTAGGGTTGTCTCAGACTAAATGAACTTACCCAAATCCTCCAAATTATTCCTCATGAATATTCAATGACATTACATCTCATAGTGTGGCAGGTGCCAGGTGTTGCAGGCATCAGGAGTCACAAACCCTTAGGAGGCTTCATTCAAGTCTCAACTCTGTTGCTAATAGTTGTATGAACTGGGTCAAGTCTTTAATTTCTCTGAATTTCTAAGTTTCATTTTTTTCAAGTGAGATGATCTATGTATAGGATCTAGCATAGTAATTCTCAACAGAAAATCATGCTTCCTTGTACCTTTCACCTCATAAGAAGAGCACACATAGGCATCTGGGGGCTCTTCTGGCATGTTGTGGGTGGGGAAGGGGGTCACAAGGAGGGAGATCCATGCCGTCTGAAACAAGAGCATTCTAAAATTGCCATTGTATTGGCTTTGTCACAGTTGCAAATACTTAATGCCTTTCAAAATTGCAAATGAAATTAAAATGGTTTTAAATTTTTATTTTGTCAAATGGGAGTTTGAGTTAAAAACATTAAAGAAAAAAAACTTTTCTAGTACAATGCATGATCTAGAGTAGACATTCAAACATTCAATAAATTGAAGCTGCTACATTTACTATTCTCTGTAAAATGCTAATAGCCTGTTCTATCCTAAAAGACAGCAAACATTTCCAGTAAGAATGTCCCTGAGGGACCCATACTCTGCACTTTGGAATTTCAAGCACAAAGAGCACCATAGAGGCATGACACCCTACATGATGCTGTTTTTCAGGGTCAAATTTAGCTATCAGCGATTTATTATAAGTCACATTTCTCAGTTACACCCCAGGAACATGAGGTGAGAAAATCATTCATGCCCCACATATCTTTAAGAAAGAACACCTTTGTTATTTCGAAAGTTACCCAGAAAGAAAGTATGTTGATTTTATGTCTAATCCAAGTAATCCAGGGTAAAGAGCAGTAGTAATTGTGATTAAAGCTTCAGGAGAAACCCATTGCAGCCACGAAGACAAGAAACAATGAAAGTCAGGGCCGGGTACACAGGGCGGGAGTTGGCAGGAAAAGGGCAACTTTACACAGTGAGTGATATTGGCAGTGCCAAATGCCCTCAAACTTTTAAGGGATTCAAATCATATTTTAAACCTAAAAATAATTATTGCTTCTAAAGTATGAAAAAAATAAGATCAATATTAACAACTTTACAATTAAATAGAAAGCAAAATCTATGTCGATTTTTCTATTTAATTTAGTATTCATAAGAATTTCATTAATTTTAGAAAGAAATTGTGTACTAGATTCTCTCCATCCTAGGGAATTTCCAAGACTTCATGCTGATTGCTGAAAACCAGACAGCAGTAAATGAATTGCTCTTAGGAAAGAAACTTCAAAAGCAAAGTCATATTAATTCTTTCAAAGTATTTATAATAAAGATTATATTTAATAGACGATTGGGTGCATTTTAATGTTTTGATAAAATGTAAGCTAGAGCTTTTAAAATAAGACCTGAAAGATTTTTAAATGATCCTGTTTAGAAACCTTTTTTCACTGTCTAATGGGGGTTCGAAGCTATAATTTCCCAAAGTGCAAAAATATACTTTAAGAACATTTCTCTTTGTTCAAGTTCCCATTCTTCCTCTTGTGTTACAAATTATATCTTACTATTTTATCCATTAGGGCAAAAAAAATTATATTTTTGAATAGTATCCTTTAATTAGTTTCTAAGCACCAATCACAAATTTTCATTTTCTAAACTTTCAGACATCCTATTTCTATGGTAAACTATTGATAAAACTATCATCTTACTGAAGAAAAGGAAAGCTACACAAGAATGTATTCATTCAGGATACAGAGTACATAAATGTTTAGCTTAGGTAAGCTTTATGGCAGAGAAACCATACTAGAAAAAAAATCACTTAGAGAAGCATGAGCCAAGACATTCCTAGATAATTATAAATTCTCAAGTCATAACTCTTAAAATGATAGGTGATGCTAAACAGTATATACTTAAACATTCCTGTATAGATATGTTCATGTATGTTTAAAATAAATATCAAAAAGTATGTTCCATTTCACATAATTATTTGTATTATCTTTCTCTATGCAGGTGCACTCTAAGTTCCAGGAATGAAAGTAAGATTTGTTTCTCCTCATCTGGTATAAAATCTGATCCTCATTGGCAAGTAAACAATTATATTTAAGGCTGAACTGATTGTTTTGCACCCCAAAGTTTTCATCAGGTAACACGTAAATAAAAATTAGCATGAGACCAAAGCTGTGATTTTTCCTTTCGCCTATAAATACTTTCACAGCAACTTAAATAAATAAAACATCAACAAAAATAAACTAAGTTCAGGCAAGCCACCAACAGCTACCAATTGACTTGAGTCTCAGTTAAACAACTAAGGAAGTTGACAGGAAAACAAATTACTTTAAAGCAACCCAAAGAAGAAGTCAGTGTGACATCACCTATTTCTCATTGGACATGAAAATGCAGGAAAATTCCTTTCAAATCATAAAAGAACTTGGCATTTTATAGTCTGATTTTTCATTTTGCTAAAAATATACCATATTCTTATGTTTCTTGCATAAATATTTTAGCTTAACATACAAGCATGCAATTATAATTTATAATTTTAAAGTTAACACAAATTAGCAAGTGCTCATGGATGGTTTCACATCCCAAACTTCAGACTTGAGGGTCTAAAAGTCCATGGCAGCCTGAAACCTATTTGATTTCTTATAGTCTATTTTAATCTGAGAACTTTTTTATCCCTTCCATCCTTTAGTCAGTATATTATTTGCGTCAAACCACAATAAAAATAGATATTTTCTCACTAAATCTTCTTTTTAAAGTCTAATACAAAGCAAAAGTAATTTTTAAATGAAGCATGAGAAAATTCAGGCACAAAACACATTCAATAAAACATAAAATTATGATATTATTTTATGGATCTAAATTTATTACATCTAACTGATAAATTATGTACCTTAAATGCTTGATAAAAATATTACCTAGTCTTAGGATACTTTTGCCTGTACATAGAAAATTAATTATAGTTCATGGTACATTATTTAAAAAAAAACTTTTATATTTACTGAACTAACATATACATATAGGAAAGAAATGAACAATCATTTGAATGTGATTAATTTTTATTCTTACCAATAAGTCAAATACAATGCTATACAGATACTATTCTGGAGAAATATTTAAAATCCTTTCATTTCTTTTAACACATGGTTTCCAACTTTGATAAACCTCTAAACAAATTAGTATATTATGCACTTAAAAGAGTTCAATTCTAATCTCAAAATTTAGTATATTTCAAACTATAATGCCTTAAATAAGAACACAGGAGATGTAGAATCTAGATTTGCACATAATCCCTACTTATCTGTTCAAAGATGGAACATAAAGTTTTCAACTAGTATCCGATTCCCATGCCATTCTCCCATGACACCACCTAAATCAGTCACAGGTAGGCTGTAAGGTGGAGAAGCAGACACGAGGAAAAATATCCAATCTGGATATTGTTTGATGAGTTTAATGTCTCAGACACAAAGTAACCCAGATTTCTGTGTGTGTGTGGGTGTGTGTGTTTGTGTGTGTGCATGCGTGCGTGCATGTGTATGTGTATGTGTGTGTCTTTTTTCAAAGGATCTGGCCAGACTTTAAATTATGGACCTTAGAAATATTTACCTCACTGTCTTCATAGATGAAGTTGGCTGCCGGTTGGGTGAGTCTGAAAGAGTTCCTTGCATTACTCTGAAATATAAAGCCTCTGACTCAGACACTCCCTACTTTTTTTTTGATGGCCATGATAGTTTTAAATAATGTCATTAAAATGAAATATGTTCAGGTGCTTTATAAAGCAAATTAAAAGAAGTCTGTAGAGTATTAGCTACAGCTCTAATTCAAAAAAGTCAAATACAAATTTTTAACGAATCAAATTTTAGCATGAAATGTTATTTCATTTGATATTAATATCACACAGTATTTTTATGTAGTAAATGTAGATATCCCTAAACTAAGGCACAACTAACACTTCTTACATATGGAAATTCAATTACTGATTTTTTGGTTGTTTATTTGATTCCTCCCCTCTCGGATTTTGGTATTTGATGAACATGACCAAGCCTCACCTGGAAGAACTCATATTTTGGCATCTATAAATTCAACTGTCATAGAGGAGTAGCACTGCGGTCCCAGAGAGGTGAAGAAAGCAAAGTGGCTATAGAATAGAGTGGGCCTTTTCTCATCCATAAAATAAAAATTCACATCACTTACGTTTTCATTAATACACACACACATACACACACATTTTTATTCTTATCAATAAGTAAACTACACACACACACACACACATATATATATATATACACACACACACATATGTGTGTGTGTGTGTGTGTGTGTATGTGTGTAATCACCACTATGACATTTATGCTATATTTGGGGAACACTATATTTAAGGGAAGTAGGTGAGCTGACCCTCCCACAAGTGTTTACCCATACTGCGTTTATTTTCATTGAATGATTAATGCTAAAACTGAATATGCTGACTGTTTGAAGCTTTCTAAGTTGAACATACTATCAGAGAGAGAGAGATGCATTAGAATATATTGAACATATGGGAAGGGATATCTACCCCATCAGAAAAGAAATACATAAGTGATAGGAACTTAGAAACCAAACGAATATCCAAAAAAATGAGCAAATTTGATAATTCTTAACTCCAGAGGAAACAAAGTGAACATTATATCATAGTACACTTTATAGATCAACTGTGGATAAAATTGTCATCATTGTGATGATTTAAACCCTGCATTCCCGGTTAGACGTCCACTGGGACTCATTTCTTCCCTTTGTCTACCAGAGCTTCTCACAAGACCTTGGTTTATCTAGCATATCCAAAAACAAGCTGTGCTTCACACCAGGACATGGTCGTTCAATACTCACTATCTTAAGGCACACCAGAAGGTTTCTGACCACAACACTATGCCCTCATCTTCTTAAGGCTGTCTGAAATCCCCGTGGCAGTAACAATCATCTCCCACACCACTGATAGAAGTAAGGTTTAGAGGGCAAATAAATCAGACATGAAAGAATACACAGAGTAATATGCCCTTCATGGAAAGATCAAACCAGACAAAACTGTATTTTTAAGGATGCTTACATGGGTGGATAGGTGAAGCCAAGGATATAACTGCTTTAGTTACCTCTAGTGGGAGGGGAGGTTTTGTTGGTAAAAGAATGAGGAGGGAGGTTTTAGAGGTTCTTTCGATGTTCTGTTATTAACTTGCATGCATCTATTGAATGCACCTTTATGTAGCCACATTGTATTTCATTATTTTTAAACTCAACAACAACAAAGAAAAAAACGTAAAGAAACCAAATGACCAAATGCCTCTGAGATAGGGTCATGGCACGGTTGTGTATAACCGATAATTGATCTATTCCTGATAGCAGGTTTTGATGGACAATGGGCTGGGACCACCAAGCCAATGATACACAGGTGTCAATGAGGTAAAGAATGGGATGTAAAATAAGACCAAGGCTGACTGACATGGCCCAAGGAAGAGACCAAGGGTCACAGTGCTCTCTCCAGCAGAATCCAAGCCCAAGCACATTTGTGTGTGGTGATACAAGCTGCCTCACCAGAAAAGCATCCCTCCAAGTGTGCGGCCTGGAGAGATTTCAGGCCTCTGAGCATGGTCATTGGCCATTTACATTTTCCTTGAGATTCATTAGTGAACTTACCTCTCACCTACAACAGAATAGCAATAATGCAGGTTGATAATTGGATATGCAAATCAACAATGTACTCAAGCTAGCACCTGATACCCAGAAGCAGTGATGGGATTCTGATCTCCTTTCTCTAGTTGATCGGTTCTCACTCACAAAGAAAATGTTTCCACACTTCTCAAGACTGTTCAGCCCAGCTGTTTTCCCCCACGCACTCAGGAAGGTGATGGACAGCTTCGAAGGGAGCCTGTTTACCACTACCTAATGAACCAAAATCAGAGTTTCTGGACAAAAACCTGTTCTAAAATGCTCATAATTCAGTTGTAAAAGCTGTCCATAGGTGCAGCCTGCACCCTGCACGGGCAGCTGCTTATTGGTGCGTAGACCTGGCTTCTGGGATGGCTTCCCTGTGACTCAGAGCACAGCACTGTCTGTCAAGAATCTTGTAAGCATTTAGCTTTTGAACCAGATTTCAAAATAGTATCTGACTAAGGTGGTTGTTATGTGGTTCATTCAGTTTGTATGTGAATCAGATTTAGGGAGGCAATATTTCCATCTCAGTTTTTTATAATGACAATGGTTTTAATGTAACCATAAAAACAAATTTCGGAATCAATAGTATTTGTCAGCCTGGGTCAAAACATACCCTTCTGTGAGAAATGGACCAGTAGACTAAATAGACATCAAATCAGCTAAGGCAAGATGACAGTGACAACAGCGACTTGGTGAGTTTAGTGTGCAATTTTATTGCAATTTGCCACTCATCTTTTTTTTTTTTTTTTTTTTTTTTTTTTTTTGAGATGGAGTCTCGCTCTGTCACCCAGGCTGGAGTGCAGTGACTCAATCTTGGCTCACTGCAATCTCCACCTCCTGGGTTCAAGCAATTCTCCCGCCTCAGCCTCTTGAGTAGCTGGGACTACAGATGCATGCCACCATGCCTGGCTAATTTTTTTGTATTTTTGTTAAAGATGGGGTTTCACCATGTTAGCCAGGTTGGTCTTGATCTCCTGACCTTGTGATCTGCCCACCTTGGCCTCCAAAGTGCTAGGATTACAGGGCTACTCATCTTATAGCCTGATTTCTTTCAACCCTATCCTGTGTAAATGTGCCTGGCATAATGACCTAAAATAGAATCTCACACAATGTTTTTCATCTTCTCCAATCTCAGATGTTCATCTGGACCTCTTAACTTTTTTGGCTGGCTCTCTTTGTACTGCTTTCCATCCTTTCCCTCTTTTTCCCAGTTTTCTCTGGCTTGGAATTTTCCAGAAATACACTTGCTCTGTTAGTTATTGCACCTGGATTCTCTAAATGCTTACCTGAACTGAGCAGCTTCAGATAGGAGCTGAAACTTGGTGTGTTCACTCATTCTTGTCATCCTGCCAGCCTCTCCTCCACCCTTCTGATCTGGCAATGGAAAGCCACGTCTGCACCACCCAGATCCTTCCTCCTAGAATACAGGCTAGAGTTTGTTGAAGTGGGTTTGCACCTTGAAAAGTGGTCAGGTATAGGGAAAGGTAGATTGGGCCCAGTTGGTTGCTTTCACCTTTGCCATCAGAACATGCCACACAGGGGCAAAAACACATTTCAGTTTCTGGCTCTAGCATCACAAGTTTGAGCTATATTTATACCTACCTTCACCTGCTATCCACGGAAGTGACTGCAAGCCTGGTCCTTCTGCCTGAGTGTTTTTGAAACTACAGCCAACATTTATCCAAGCGACTGGGTCCTCTATTGTAAAAAGCTATTGGAATTAGAAGGTATCGTCATCTTATAGTTGCTTGTCTCTCAATTTTGTGCAGATTTGCCTCTTTCCCAGGAAGAAGGGAGTCTTGTTAACTTATCCAAAATTAAATAGTTATTGCTCACCTCCATGATTGTTTATGAGTAGTATAATCATAGAGAAAAGAACCCTTCCTCACTCTTACTATACTCTGCCACAAGGCACCTAGCAGGATGCTAATTGTCCCTGCATCTTCTAGAGTTTGACACCTAATCAGTTCATGTGGAAGATGCTTATTCTTGGGACCAGTTGAATAACAGAGACTCTTGTGTTTTCTTATTCAACTGGTCCCAAGAATAAGCATCTGCCACATGAACTGATTAGGTGATTCTTTTTAAGTAATTAGAGGATGACTGACCTGAGCAACATAGCCAGACCCATCTCTCTAAAAACAAAAATAATAATAATAATTAGGGGAAAGGATGCCTTTCCACAAGTCATCCTCATGCTAAATTGAAAAGTGATTTTTTTCCACATAGATTTGATGTCACAACTGCCAATCTTAAAAAGGTTTTATTTGTGGTAGTCCTCCAGCTACCTAAACAACTTTTACTATTTTTTCAAGATTTTTTAAAAAGCTAACTCAAATTCAATACATGAGTACCCAAAATTATAAGGCTATATTCTCAATACTAGGAGATATAAACTCCTTCAGGCCAAAAGCCAAGACTTCTTCCTATTTCTTTCTCCTTGCCTATTATAGTGTCTGTTAAGATACTTGGGTCTTAATAAATTATTGTTGAATTAATGAAATGACCTAGTGTAAAGTCAAACAAATGATAAGAGAGAAAGGCAAGCAAACGGAAGTTTTCAGGAAGAAATAATTGGAAGTGGTAGTGTTAAGAGGGCCACACAAATAAGCTAGCATTTGATCTGGGTTGGGAAAATGAAGACGAGAAGCATCCCAGGAAAGAGAGAAGGGTATGAAGAAAAACTCATGGATTTAGTATCCAGGATATATTCTGAGAATAGCAAATATCTAATAACCTCGCGTGGAGTGGTGGGAGCACTTTAGGCTCTGCTCTCTGATGATGATGTCATTAAGAGACAGACAATTCAGCAGGAGGAGTACAAATGAAGGGGAAAGAGGAAATAATAAGTTTGGGTTTGAATACACTGAAATTGAAATGCCCATTGAACATTCATTTGGAAAATGTAGTTGAATATTTAAGTCTGTATATAAAAGAAGTGGCTGATGATATAGATGCTTATTTGGGGGTCTCTGACATCTACATGGCAGCTAAAATCTTTGATGTAACTTCCGGACAAAAAGTCCAAAGAAAAAGAAGGAAAAACATTGGGAAGATCCCTTGGGAAATTCCTACACTTAAAGGATAGGCGTAACAATAATCCAGGTTTCTAAAGAGACTTAGAAAGGCCAGACAACCAGCTGTGGCCAGAAATTCAATATTTGTAGGGGAGCTAGTAGCAAGGTTATGTGATTTTTCTATAGTCATAATTGGAAGTCCAAGAGCAAGGTAGAGAAAATCAATGGTTAGTTTGTGAATTACAAATGCAGATGTGATGGGTTGGAATTAGTGTTAATGAGAATGCAGTTGAAATAGTAGACCATGAAGACTCTCCTGGACACTGCATAGTAAAGAGGTGGCACGACCCTCTTCACAATCTTTCAGAGATTGTTTCAGGACCATGGACATCAACACATCGGGTTCTCACCCCCAAACTCTTATAACTGGAGAATATGGTGAGCCTTTACAGGCTGAATACAAGAACAACTAAGAAGGCTTGATGAATGATAAGATTACAGACATCATGACACTGGAAGACGAGGTGTTTTTAAGCATGTTTAATGGGAGTGTGGAGTACACAAAGGCTGTGGTTGAAGGTAAAGAACTGAGAATTTTCAGAAGGTAACAATGTCCAGTGGTGTCCAAGAAAATGGAGTGCTGAGCTGGTTAAAAGGCTAGATAGTAGATGGTATCCAGTGTGTTCATTCAGTCCAGGGACAAGCTGGAAGAAAAAACTAAGGCATAGATGTCAAAATCCTCAAGGGTTCTGTAGGAAGTACTTGGAGCTTGGCAGATGGTCATGACCAAGCTTGGAAAGAAGGAATAGATGTAGATGTATAGGGCTTCAAAGGAGGAAGAGTAGTAAAAGAAAACTGTAGAAAAATGCCTTGAAAATGATGGCAAAGAGCCAGAAGACAGCTCTTTTTCTCTTCCTGGACTAAATTAAGGTGCACATGGGAAATGAACAACTTCCACTTGAGAGGGGTTTAAGGAAACTATGAGGGATTAATTCAGGATTACATGAGGTGTCAGTAGAGGCGACTGTCAGCTCTGGTTAGATAGAGCTCTGTAATTAGGCTGAGGATTTAAGAATTATTTGGTGACCAAATACTAATGGCAAGGGCATGGTAAGGGGTGCTAGACTTAGAGTAGTTCCCAGAAAATGGAAATGACTTGGGCATACTAAAAGTTCCAAATTAAGGGATATTCTTTGCACATCCTAAAATATATAAGCCTATTCCCTGGAAGCTGATGTCATTTGTGTTTTATTTGTTTGCTTGATATTTCGTTTGTTGGTTCCAAATTCCAGACATTAAAATTTTTATATAAACTGTGTTTACCAAATCTAATCTTTCTAATCTATCTATTTATTTGAATGAAATTTTGTAATAGCAAGTTCCATGACTTAATTGCACATTCTACCATGTTAATTCATTCTAAGTGATTGCTCGTTAGGTCTATTTTTACTTGTTGATGTATTCTTTGTTGTTTTACTGTGGGCAGGGCATAAAAAATTCAACTACTATACATCTCTTGTTTACATGTAAATATTTTCTTCTTTTTTTTTTTGGCTTTATTTCCTCCACCTTCTTCTGTTTCTCTTTTACTTTTGAAATGAATAATCTCAGCTTTCACTTAACAATAAATAACATGCTATTCTCCTCATGCATTTAAATGAATGCAATCGTTGGAACGTCCTATAATCTCTCTGATCAGAATACCAACTTCTGGAGGCCTTGTTGGTTTCCACTTTGTGCTACATCATTTCATCACATTGTCCCAGTCCCAACCAACAGAATAATAAACTGTAAATTCTTGAAGAATCAAGTCGTCACTATTGTTATTAGTGCTACCTTTTCAATTCGAACTCTTTAGTTCTATGAGATTCATGAGCAAACACAGGGAGGTTTCCTAAACAAAATCCAATTCTAATTTCAGAAGCAAATTAAAGTTCACTTTCTACCTCAGGATTTCAACTTCACAAAGAAATGCAACAATTGGTCTCATTTCACCTCCTGAACTATTTTATCACCACATGTTGAATGCCATTATTTGTCATGAAAAAGTAAATATTCTAAATATCCAGATTCATTCAGCTTTACCTTGACCAGTTTCAGTGGCAACGTTAAATATAAACCATGTATTTAATTTTTCTACAAGCTACTATTTTCTTATCCTTTAAAATTATTTTTCTGTTTATAAATGAAAGCTTTAAAACCACGACCTATATTTTTCCATTTGCAGAGTGAGGCTTAAATCCCTACTTTAACTTTAATTTAATATGCTAATTCAATGGTCTTGAAAGTAAATATAAATCCAATTTTTCCTTTATTAATAGATAGTAAGCTAAAGGAAATTTTAGATATCATTTAAGTCAAAGTCTCCCATTTTACAACATGAGAAAAATAGGGCTCAATAAGCTTGTGTCTTTCTAAAACAAAAAGCAGTTGATCCTCTCCCTTCTCCAGCTCTCCGCCTTCAATATACGCTTCTTACCTGAGAGAGGAAATAATCTCTATACAAACCTCCCCGAGACATGCAGTTGACCTATATAACAAACCTGCACAAGTACTCCTAAAATAAGAGTTTAAAAAAGAGAAGCAGTTGAAATAGATCCCAGGGTGCCTATGATTTTTCTTTCTTTTTGAACCATGAAGCCTTCCTCATCATTTCCTACCTTGTCTCCCACTATGTCCTCTTAAACTTATCCTTAGAAGTCAGAAGACAACATGGCTACTATCTTGACTTATTCATAAATATCCCCAGAAAATCTGCTTTAAAAATCACAGTCCATCTGATCTCATAAGGGTCTATAAGAAATAGAGAATCCCATATATAACCTTATCAAAAACAAAAATGAACCCTTTCAACTCACATTAGTTTCCTTACTATTTTTGGAAGAATAAATTTCCAACTCATGTGAACCCTTAGAAGGATGCCTTAGTTGCAATAGCATGTAGCAATTCTATCTTTAAGAAAAAATAGTATGTTCAGTGTATGTGAAACACGTAAGAACACACAAAATAAGCATAAACAAATGGGAAGTCTAATACGATTAGGAAACTATTAAGAGCTTATCTTACTGCGGTCATTTCATTTCCAATTCTATCAATTTCATTACAAATGAGATACAAAATAAAAGTAGAACTGAGAATAAAAACTGGGAACCACCAGGATCCAGTCTGTGCAGGAAATAATATTCAAAGAAAACACAAGTTCTATTTCATTCACTTAGGCTTCTTAAACAGACCACCTTAAGGATTTGACAAAGTACACCAACATCAAAAATACTTCCTACATTCTTTTAAAATATTTCTTCCCCCCAAACTTTCACTCATACCAGCAACTAAATACCATTTCATCTCTCTTCAAATGCACTGTTCCCTCACCGCAATTATGCCTCCCTTTCTCTTTTGTCTCTTCCTTTCTCATACATGTTCACACTGTCGCCATTCCTAGAGCACCAGTGACATGTGACACACTCATCCCACCCCACCATGCAAAATGCATGCACATCTTTTGGAAGTTCCGTTCTTCTCCCACTCTGGCAACATCTTCCCAGACTATCAGCCCCCTTTCTTCTGATAAAGGTGAATAAAATTCTGTGGAATCTCTGTGTGTGAGAGTGTGTGTGTGTGTGTGTGTGTGACAGAGAGAGAGAGAGAGAGAGAGTGTGTGTGTGTGTGTGTGTGTGTGTGATGTGCAGAATGGAAATAAAATAAGATAAGGTTGTAAAAGATTTAAACAATACAGTCATTATGTTAAATATGAACGTATTGAACTCCATACCCCAATAGTAGAGAACACATTCATCTCAAATGCCCATGGTTCATGCATAGAAGTTGATCATTTGTAAATCACAAAGAAAATATCAATAACTTTAATAAAGGAAGACTATTACAACAATATTCTCTGATTGCATTCAATAAAACTAGAGTTTACTATCAACAAAAACAGAAGAACTCACAACATGATCCTTCACGTGGATAGTAGAAATCCTCCCATTAACTCTTGAGTAAAAATAATTTAAAAATAATTACAGTAGCTTCCAGTTCTGGTCAAGATGTAAAAAACACACTCCACCATATTCTTTCCTGCTAATTACAACTTAAACTTCTGGACAAAAGCCATAAAGTAACTATGAGAAAACGCTAAAGAGGAAGAAAAGAAGGCAGAGTGGCTAGGAATCTCAGGACTTGAGAGGCCACCTAGTGTTACATTTGTTGGGTTTTTTTTTTCTTCCTTTACATTCCAGCCTAGGTGCTATTGCTAACCATGCCCTGAAACTATAATACTAATAGAGGCAGGGATAAAAGTCTCTCTAACCAGAGGTCCAGGAAGAGAAAGAATCCTTTGAATGATAATCACCCCACTACAAGCAGATGCCACAAGAGAAGCAAAACCCTCTATCCTCCCTGCTGGCCTGATTGCTGTAAAAACTGTAGGGTAGAACCATAATGACAATCCCCACTCCACACTAAGTAAACACAAGCAGAAGCAGCAGTGTCCTGCCTTCATCCTTTGATGGTGGCTGCAGACACAGATAACAGAGCCCTTCCCCTCCCACTCACACTTGTGCACAAAGTTGTGAGGTGGGATTCTGTCAACTACCACCCTGCAGAAAATGGACACCAGCAAAAGTGTAGCACCCCTTCCCCTCCCAGGTAGAGGGCTTAAGGACAATCACAAAGAAGTGGGAAATGGAGAAAAGAATGCTTTAAATTCATATATGAAGTCCTAGGTTCACCACTGTTCTATTAATCTGTGAAAATGAATAGAATCAATAGACCAAAAGCTTTATTGACCGAATTATGAGATCGTTTCAGATTGACTGCTGGGTACTGTAAAAACAGGGCAGATGAGAATGGTACTACAAAAATTTGACAATCAAATTGCCATTTAAACCAGATGCCACCAATTGCCATTAAAACCATTGCTGTCTACTTAAAAAGTAGATGTGAACAGGAGTCAGAGTCTCATTATATAACACTCAAAATGTCCAGCGGATGAAAGATGGTGCAAGTCAGGTTTTCTCACTGTTGGAGTAGATATAGACAAGCAAGAAGAGAAGGTTGGAATGATCTACGTACTAAAAACAAAAAAATGAAGAACAATCTCAAACCAATAATCTGTACTTTCACATCAAGAGACTAGAACAAGAGCAAAACAAACAGAAACAAGAAAATCATAAAGTAGCTGTAATCAATAAAAACAATATAGAAACCAAATTAATCCAAAAGGTGATTTTCTAAATTAGTCAATAAGATTTAATCCCTAAAAAGACTGTCAAAAAAAAAAAAACATACAAAGTCTGAATATCAGGAATGAAAGAGACCCACAGACTTCACAGACCCCACAGACATTAAAAGAATTTTTTAAAAAACACTAAGAATAACTTTATGCACATACATTTAACAGCTTAGAAGAGCTAGACCAATGCTGTGAAAAACCTCAAACTACCCAAACTCACTCAATAACCTGAATAGGTCTATACCTATAAAGAATTAAACGTGTAGTTTTAAACCTTCCAACAATAGAAATCTCAAGTTCCAGATGTTTTCTTGGACAATTCTACCAAATACATAGAGAACAGATAACACCAATATTACACATTCTCTTCCAGAAAATAGGAGATAAGACTTTCCAACTCATTTCATAAGGCCAGCATCACCCTAACACTAGAATCAGACAGAATACAAAAAAAAAAAAAAATAGAGAAAAAATATCCCTGATGAATATAAAGGAAAAATCCTCCATAAAATATTTGTAAATCAAACCCAAAAATATATGAAAATTATAATACATCACAATCAAGAAGAATTTATGTTAATAATGCAAGGCTGGTTCAATATTAGAAAAAAAAAAAAAAAAAAAAAAAATAGAGAAAAAATATCCCTGATGAATATAAAGGAAAAATCCTCCATAAAATATTTGTAAATCAAACCCAAAAATATATGAAAATTATAATACATCACAATCAAGAAGAATTTATGTTAATAATGCAAGGCTGGTTCAATATTAGAAAGCCTATTAGTGTAATCCATTAACACTCCAAGGAATAGGCAAGAGAGGAAACATGGTCTTTCTTTTAATTCCCACAGACTCCACTATAATACCTGGACAGAATGTGTAGATAGACACTTGAAAACCCTAAAAAGTAAATATCAACAGATTGATCTAGGAAGAACAGAATTTAAGTACAAAGAAGACAGTGGTAAGTTTAACTTTTTCCACTCTATTATTCCTTTCCTGAATAAATACATTCATTTATTTAACTCAGCCCAGCCCCAAATTCTGAATTGAGTATTGTGGAGCAGACAGAGTGAAATCCAGGAGAAATTCCCTAACTCTGGCTTGAGTACCAGATAAGAGAGCTCTAAAAAGTTCAGTGAACGTGAGGAAAATTCCTGCATATTTTTTTCTCTCTATTGCCTCTATTCTCTCACATCACAGTCCCCAATTGTACCTGTATAGGTCCGTGTTTATCCAGCAAGAGTGGCCAGGAACCAGAGCCTCTGCTCTTACTCAGCATAGGACAGGAGAAGGCTGTGAACAGAAATGTAACAATAGAGATGGAGAAAAGTTATGGATTTATGCAAAGTTGGAAGTAATTTAGCAGAACTTGATGACTGGAGGTGGAAGGTAATGAAAGGAGTAGAAGAAAGAATCACTTCAAGGTTCCTTGGTTTATATAACCAGGTAGATGTCTTGCTTTTGAAAGGCCACTCTTTCCTGGCCACTCTGGCTGGATAAACATGGACCTATACAGGTCCAGCTGGGGACTGATGTAAGAGAATAGAGGCAATAGAGAGAAAAAAATAAGCAGGAATTTCCCTCACATTCACCGAACTTTTTAGAGCTCTCTTTTTTGCTACTCAAGCCAGAATTAGGGAATTTCTCCTGGATCTTACTCTGTCTGCCCCACAATACTCAATTGAAAGTTGTTTTGATAATGTTACATTTGAGCAGCTTCTAGATAGTAACGACAGACATGTAGTTTTACCCAGTTCAAGAAAGAGGTCAGAGCGGGGGTTGGGAAGGTAGCAGTCAGCATATAGTTATCTTTTTAAGTTGGGAGATAATAAGTCTTCATGTCTGCTTTGGGAATCATCGAGCAGAAGAATAATAGATGGTGAAGGAGAAACAGGAAGATAATTTCAGAAGAAAATTCCTCCAAAAGGTGGGCTATAGTGTGATCCCCTAGGGCATGAGCAAAGATTTAGCCTTCAGCGCAAACAGAACCACCTCAACATAACATCCCTGACCTGGAAATTTCAGGAAGTGCTATGCCATGATTCTCAGTAAGTTTCATTTGTTCAACAATTTATTGAATGCTTACCCAAATGTAGGTCATGGGTACACATGTTTTGAAAACAAAACATGACTCCTTCTTTTAAAAGTTGGGAAAAATAGGCATTTAGTAAACATACACACTGTAGCCAAGAATGTTAAGACCCAAGATTCATTCTCTCTCTTTTTCTTTTAAAAGAAACTAAATTTTGTTTAGTTGAAAGAAAACTAATGGAAAATGGGAGAAGCCATGTTGCCTAGTTAAAAAAAAATTTCCCTTTTCCCTTGCAGATGGGAACATGTGTCTAGATTCTGGCCAATAGTCATGCAAGCAGAAGCTGCTGTCTATGGCTTCTAGGAAACTTTTCCAAGAGAGGAGTTACTCAGTTGTTAGGTGACAATTTTATCCCATGCTCTTCACTGCTCTTCCCTGGAATGTAGGATACAGGAAATAGAGAGAGCTGTCTCCTTGTGACTGGGGAGTCAACACTGAAGGAAAGAACAAAGGAATTACAGAGACAGGCCAACAAACATATGAAAAAATGTTCATCATCACTGGTCATAAGAGAAATGCAAATCAAAACTACATTGAGATACCATCTCACGC
>NW_016107370.1:6675989-6742622 GCF_001604975.1 Cebus imitator | reverse complement strand
AAACCCATTTCCATTTATTTTAGTGCAACTATTAAAAAAAAAAAAAAAAAAAAAAAAAAAAAAAAAAATAAAAAAAAAAAAAAAAAAAAAAAAGGAATTACAGAGACATCTGTCCTGATAGCCTTGAGCCACTAACAGCAAGACCAGCAACCACTTACCTAACTCTAAACTTCTAATTACATGAGAAAATGCTGTTTTTCAGCTGATTGAAACCTGTAAAATTAATTTTAATATATTACACACACTGTAAATATTAAGTGCTATGAAGGAAAAAAATGGGTTTCTAGAAAGAGAAATCGGATGGGAATCACTTATTTAGATTGTAATGTCAATGGAGGCATTTTTAAGGAAATAAATGTAAGTCGGAATCTAAAATATAAGAACAGAGCTGGACTGTATGAGCAGAAGGGGAAAGGAACAGAGTATTATAGAAAGAAAGAACAGCAAGAAGAGTCGCATGGGATGAGGAAAACCAGGGACTGTGTAGAGGCTCATAGGCTGCCAGAAGGAATTTGAATTTTATCCTAAATGGGAAGGGAAGCTAGTGAGAGATTTTAAGAAAGAGATGGCTTGTTCTTATTTTACTTTTTAAAAAAAATAACACTCTAGCTGCTCTACAAAACAAATCAGAGAGGATCAAGAGTAGAAACAAAATAATCAAAAAAGAGATTATTTGAAAAGACCAGGCCAGAAATAATAGTGATGTGGACCAAGGAGTGCCATCAAGGATGGAGAAAATGTACTCCAGATAAATTTAGGAGGTAGAATTTTCAGGCTACACTGACAGATTTTATATGGAAAGGGAAGAAAATGAAAAAAAATATATGTATATATATATGTATAAAACATTTGGACTTATGGCTTTGGTAATTGAACAAGAGTTTTTAACATTTTCTGAGACGTGAAACATTGTAGAGAATGAGATTTGGGGACTTAAGTTTTGAGGTGCTCATCAGCTATTGACATATAGTTGAATCTACGGTTGTGGGAGGCAACTATGAAGGAAAGAACAAGGGAAACACAGAGAGCTCAGATTTTACTTGTCATAAATAAATTCTGCAATCGTTGATGGTCATTTAAATTTCTGGTGATAATTTTCACCTAGGTATAATTTATATGTTTACATAGTGAAAAATAATATCATTTCTTCTGTGATTTATGTTTCCAGACTCTTTCCCTACTCTGTGATCCAATGCTTAATTACCCCTTCTGGTAGTTTATTTTGTTTTATTTTTCCTTCTGCAATTTTTAGGTATGAGGTAATGATACACATATGCAATAATAATAACAGTGGTTAAACAAATATACCACTATTATTTCTGTAAGCTCTCGTTTCCCAAAAGATGTGTGATACCAATTCATCATAAGCTGTTTTAACTACAGGTCTATTTCTGAGCTTTACACTCTGCTCCATTCATCTGTCCATTTATTTGTTTTGCCAATAAAATTATTTGATAAGAATATATTTCAGTGTTTAGTAGGACAAGTCCTGCATAATTACTCATCAATTTCAAAATATTTTGACCATTTTTAGTCATTTAATTTTTCCAAAGAAATTTTAGATTTATTTTTCAAAAGAAATATCTGACTAGAGAGTATAGTGAAATTATTAATTTCTATGATTTTTAAAAGCACATAGAATCACAAGCTACTTAAGAATAGCTTGGGAATAGCCCCTCCTGGGAGACCAGTGAGAAGTTTCCTCTTGACACTCCACTCAGCAGCCACATGGATGAGGACAGCCAGAGCTTAAATAAGCAGAAAACGGAATTTGTTTAAGAAAAGGCCAAACCACTTTGCCACTCAATGTTTATTTGAATATGAATTAGTCAGAAAACAATTTGTTTTTGAAATTCCCAGACATTGTAACTGGGCTAAGGCCCACAGAACAGTAGAGTGGTAACACCTTCTTTGTTTAGCAAACCAAATCGCAGGGCCCTCACGTTATTCCACCCCAGATATTGGGAACCAAGCTTGTTAGTGACTGAGAAAAATTCATCCAAGCCTACCCGGTTAATCATCATTTATAAGAATTCAACTCTTGGGAAAATTGTTTCTTTTCCCTTAAGGTTGAGTAAGCTTCACTCTAGGGCCTGCCTCTAATTTAGTTCATACCATAGAAATGGCATGCAGAGTTTCTGTTTTCATAACTTGGGAAATACTACACGATTGTATTGTAATGCAATTCTTTACAGTGACCCATTTAGTAACACAGGTCAAACTTGTTCTTTTCTGGGTTCCTTGGCCTGAAATGCATTCCCAAGTCATGGAATTCTCAAAGAACAGCATGGTGAAGTGTTAGGATTTAAGATATCAGAAATTTCCTTGATTTATAAAGTAATTAGTGTGTGTTCACAGGACATGATCTTTAATAAAGAAAAGTAGCTACGATATATTTTACCCAATGGCCAATAATTTCTGTCTCATTAAACCCAAGTCAAAAGCATCAATGAAAGCTGCAACTCATTCTTTAACCTTTAACTTCCTTCTCTGACTTTTTATTATTTAAGGTACTCTTCATAACTGTGTCATATTTCCATAACACCTTAACATCAGATACTTAAATTTTGGATTAGTATCATCCTTTGGGCAGCATGTGATGAATTTGACCACTACCAATATAGTTTCTGGCTGTGAGTCCATCACAATTATTTTAAAAGAAGATAAACTTATTTTTAGATCCTATCATAAATGAAAAGTGGATTACTTATCAATATTTTTAAAATATTACAATATTTAGACCAGCTCCAACATAAAACCATCTTAGACTGAAAATTATCAAATACTTACATAACAACAGCAGAAATTCTAAGAATAGTTTATTCTAGTAATTAAATTACTTTCTGGAGGATGTATGAGTTGTTTCCATTTATTATCATACTATTTCTGCTTGTTTAAAAAAATGGTAGCAGGAAAGTTGAAGCACAAAACTGCACAGCAGAGATATAGAATTTTCAATAATTCCCTATAACAACTCAGAAAAGTTATGTCAGCATTTTGAATATGAAAAGCAGGGGCTCATATGATATTATGATGGTGCCCAGTCTCAGTCCAGAGCAAGATTTTCATCTACATTGTAGTCTAACCCCAATTCACTCAAATTCCACAGTAAAGGAATATGTTTTACACTAGACCCCCCTTTTTCTGATGTAATCTAAAAATAGGAATATGACCTAACCTCAAGGCAAATGTCATCTACGCCTTAATCCACAATTATCTGCTAGAATTATAATCTTGAAGGTAATTAAATTTAATATTTACTTTAAAATGTTATCTTGTTCTATTTATATAACTCCTGTTTTATGATCAAATAGTGGTGATTGAGAAATAGAAATGAATCCAGAAGGCATTGCTGATCTCATGAAGATGCCATCACATTAAATAACTCTTTTTATAAACATTTGTATATGCAAAGTCAAAGATTAAAAAACTGCTCAAAACCACAGAACAAATGAATATCAAATGTGTTGACAAAGATCAGGCCTTCTAACTCTTATTAGTTTTCTGCTGTCATCACTGCCCCAGAGATGTCATCGGAGGAAAAAAAGGCTATTCTCACTGATAACTGATCTAGCAGAGAATCAAGGCTAATTGCTTGTTTGTACGCATCAACTGTCACATGGACTGGCTGAGCCATCCAAGACACGTAATTCAAAACCATGCCAGGAAAAATAAGGCAAATCAGATCCCTGGCACATGCAGTTCTCCTGACTGTGCCCGCAGCTAGAATCCTCAACATATAAAATCCCTTCCCATTTCCTTTCATCCCATAAGAATATCCAGGAGGACTTGGTGTCTCCAAGCACCTGATATGCATACCAATGCACATACTCTGTAAATCAGACTCAACAATAGTGGAATGTTCTGGGCAAGTGAGTTCTGAATCAGCCTACAAAGACTATCTTTCCAGAGACAAGAAAAATTACTACTATCTTATTTTAGAGACCAGCCTGCTCATGAAGCCAAAGGAGCTAACTATAGCAGAATTAATTTTAACAAATTTGCCCATTCAAATCCTTCATCTAGTGGCCTTTTCTCCCTCCAATCAGTAGATTCATTCATCCACTCGCTAACTGAACAAATGTTTATCACAGGCCTGGTGGGTGCTGGCCCTGGCATCACAGTGTGGGGATACTGTGGAGCAGAAGACCCAGTTCTTGCCCCCCATGGGCCCACAGTCCACTAAAGGAGACAACTCACAAACAATTATGAGGTGGCATGAAAAGTACCATAAGTGATGCTATTTGGACAACCTGGAAATAGACGTCACTGAGTACTAGAGGGATTAGGAACTTTTCCCCACAGAAATGTAGGCCTGAAAGATAAGAGAGATTGGGTCAAGACCAGGAGATGGAGAGGTGGCCACAGCAGGACATGCCAGGTGTGTTAGTCTGTTTTCATGCTGCTGATAAAGACATACATACCCAAGACTTGGAAGAAAAAGAAAAAAGGATTTAATTGGACTTAACAGTTCCACATGGCTGGGGAGGCCTCAGAATCATGGTGGGAGGTGAAAGGCACTTCTTACATGGTGGCAGCAAGAGAAAATGGGGAAGAAGCAAAAGCAGAAACTCCTGATAAACCCATCAGATCATGTGAGACTTATTCACTATCAAGAGAATAGTACAGTAAAGATTGACCTTCAGGGTTCAATTACCTCTTCCTGGGTCCCTCCCACAACATGTGGGAATTCTGGGAGATAAAATTCGAGTTGAGATTTGGATGGAGACACAGCCAAACCATATCATTCTGCCCTTGGCCTCTCCAAATCTCATGTCCTCACATTTCAAAACCAATCATGCTTTCCCAACAGTCCCCGAAAGTCTTAACTCATTTCAGCATTAACCCAAAAGTTCACAGTCCAAAGTCTCATCTGACACAAGGCAAGTCCCTCTGTCTATGAGCCTGCTAAATCAAAAGCAAGATAGTTATTTCCTAGATACAATGGGGGTACAGGAATTGGGTAAATACAGCCACTCCAAAGGGGAAAAATTGGCCAAAACAAAGGGGTTACAGGGACCATACAAATCTGAAATCCAGCAGGCAGTCAAAATTTAAAGCTTCAAAATAATCTTTTTTGACTCCAGGTCTCACATCAAGGTCATACCGATGCAAGAACTGGGTTCCCATGGTTTTGTGCAGCTCTGCTTCTGTAGCTTTGCAGGGTACAGCCTCCCTCCCAGCTGCTTTCATGGGCTGGTCCTGAGTGTCTGTGGCTTTTCCAGGTGCACAGTGCAAGCTGCCAGTGGATCTACCACTCTGGAGTCTGGAGGATGATGGCCCTCTTCTCACAGCCCCACTAGGCAGTGCCCCAGTAGAGACTCTGTGTGGGGGCTCCGACCCCACATTTCCCTTCTGCACTGCCCTAGCAAAGGTTCTCCATGAGACCACTCCTGCAGCAAACTTTTGCCTGGGCATCCAGGCATTTCTATACATCTTCCAAAGTCTAGGCGGAGGTTCCCAAACCTCAATTCTTGACTTCTGTGCACCTGCAGGCTCAACATCACATGGTAACTACCAAGGCTTGGTGCTTCCACCCCCTGAAGCCACAGCCTGAGCTGTATGTTGGCCCCTTTCAGCCACTGCCGGAGCAGCTGGAACACAGGGCACCAAGTCCCTAGTCTGCACACAGCACAGGGACTCTGGGTCCAGCCCACAAAACCACTTTTTCCTCCTGGGCCTCCAGGCCTTGGATGAGAGGGGCTGCCACGAAGGTCTCTGACATGGCCTGGAAATATTTTCCCTATGGTCTTGGGGATTAGAAATCTGCAGCCAGCTTGAGTTTCTTCCCAGAAAATGGGTTTTTCTTTTCTACTGCATAGTCAGGTTGCAAATTTTCCAAACTTTTATGCTCCACTTCCCTTATAAAACTGAATGCCTTTAACAATACCCAAGTCACCTTTTGAATGCTTTGTTGTTTAGAAATTTCTTCCATTAGAAATTTATTTCACTGTTTAGAAATGATCCTTTCACTAGGATCATTGAGAGTGATCCTAAATCATTATTCTCAAGTTCAGAGTTTCACAAATATCTAGGGCACCTTTGCTCCAATTCCCAAAAAGTTCCTCATCTTCACCTAAGATCACCTCAGCCTGGACCTTATTGTCCATATCACTATCAGCATTTTGGGCAAAGCCATTCATCCGGTCTCTAGGAAGTTCCAAACTTTCCCACAGTTTCCTGTCTTCTGAGCCCTCCAAACTGTTCCAACCTCTGCCTGTTACCCAGTTCCAAAGTCGCTTCCACATTTTTGGGTATGTTTTCAGCAATACCTCATCTCTGGTACCAATTTATTGGATTAGCCTATTTTCACACTGCTGATAAAGACATACCTGAGACTGGGAAGAAAAAGAGGTTTAATTGGACTTACAGTTCCACATGGCTGTGGAGGTCTCAGAATCATGGTGAGAGGTGAAAGGCACTTCTTACTTGGTGGTAGCAAGAGAAAATGAGGAAGAAGCAAAAGTGAAAATGCCTGATAAACTCATCAGGTGAGACTTATTCCCTATCACAAGAATAGCATGGGAAAAACCAACCACCTTGATTCAATTACCTTCCCCTGGGTCCTCCCACAACGCATGGGAATTCTGGAAGATACAATTCAAGGTGAGATTTGGGTGGGGACACAGCTGAACGATATCACTAGTTCAAGGGCAGGAGAGAGCATGGCAGCCCTTCAGTTACCAGAGTAGCTCCTGGTAAAAGACAGAGAAGGGAAAAACAAATAGAAAGAAAAAAGTAACAAAGGAAGAGGAAAGCCTGATACTACAATAAAAAAGAAAAGAAGGATTCTTAAAAATTAGTTTTGGAAGGGAAAAAAAAACCTACGTATGCCCAGAGAGGTCTGTGTGCTCTCAGTTAAGCTTCTTTGTCATGTTTTTCTGTGAACGAAAATAGATATTGTTTCCCAATTTCAATTTTAATTGGAAATTATTAAAACATTGGATACCAGCTTTAAAAAGCAAAAATGAGATGCATTAAAATATAAGATAGGATAGATCAGAAGAGTAGAATAGGATAGATCATGAAGCCTACTCATAGTAGAGGCAAAAATTGTTTTGTGTCTATGCATCCATGCATATGATCAAGTAGAAAGTTATTAGGGGGTCATTATCAAAATTACTTGACAGCCACTCCACCAAGAAGTGGGTCCACCTTTAGTGATGATTCTACTCAAGGCATGACATCCTTTTAAAATTCTTCTTAAATATGTATGGCTTAATATGACAACTCTTGGACCCCACCACACAGCTCAATTCTTGCTCTTTATGCTTTAGTACACTTGGACTCTGTGAGGGTGCCTGCAGTGAGCTGGGCTTTCTGCTGAAGCAGAGAGTATAAGCCTCATAGTGTTCATTTTTCTTGGTGAGAGGGTGGAGAGCTAGAAGGAGGTGGGCCCATCACATCCTGTCACCAAGATTGTTATAAGGATTTCCTTTTTAAGCTTTATAGCAGAGACCCAGATGATTTGACCTCCTGTCATTGGACGGATCTGGCCCTAAAGAATTCTTTTCTTATAATTTTCCCTGAAACATCTTTTTACAGTCAATTGCTACCTCTCCAGGGGCCAGATATAGAGGATTTGAGAACGGCTGATAATAGACACATTATTCTTACTTAGAACCAGTTTCTACACATGGATAGATTTCCCAGTGCTTCAGTGAATCAGGGAGCATCTTTAAGAAAAGAGTTCATGATTTTTGCTTCGCTTTATATTATCTGATCTACTCTAGACAGTAAAAAATTTAGTCACTATAAAATTGAAGTCCTATCAGGCAAGAACTGAACAAGCATCTGAGGAAAAAGATATTTGTTCCATTGCTGTTGGTGGTGTCTCCTTCTGAATGTAGTTGGTTATTGAGATAAATCATGGTAACAATGCCACTAAAAATTTCTGGGGCTTTATATCTTTGAACACTTTAAAATCACATTGATCATGCCTTTGTTATCTACCATACAAGCCAAAGTTGGCAACGTCAATCATACAGCATGTGTGTTTGTGCATGAATGCATGTGCTTTAGAGAGAGAAAGAGGGGGAGAGGAAGAGAGAGACAGAGACACAGAGAGTCAGAGAAGCTAGGCGCCATGAGAATGTGGCAATGTGACAGTAACACCAAGTATGAAGAAATGCTTAAAACGGAAGGACAACACACCCTTCTGATCCTCCTGATGAAGCTACTTGTACTTGAGGGAGCAGATCAGGGATTCACAAGCAATCAGGAAAGGAACCCTTGGCAAAACTTAAGAAGATAAACTAGATTTGGGACTTGAAAGTGTACTCTGCTATTATTTTGTTTAGCATAGTGCCCAGGGCTTACAGTTAAATGAAAGATTAGGCAATGCATTGTCGAAGCTTACAGAATATGTTTCATTAGGAACTCCCAAGAGTAGAGATTAGCCAACTTTTTCTGCAAGGAGCCAGATAGTAAATATTTTTAACTTTGTGGGCCATAGAGTCATCTGTCACAACTCAATTTTTCAGTAGTGGCATTAAAGCAGACATAGGAAATAGGTAAACAAATAGACAAGGCTGTGTTTTGATAAAATTTTATTTACAAAATCAGGTGTTCAGACAATTTTGGACCAAAGTCCAGAGTTTGCCAACTCTGATACTAAAGTCTTTGGCAAACAACACAGTTAAATCTTCACAGATCTGTAACTGACTTTACGACTTTATTGCACCAGATAAATCCAGCAACAGATAATAGCAAATTAGCATCTCTCTTGACTTTCACAAGCAATGATGTTATTAGTACTATTTAGTTTTTGATTCCCATTTTGCAGCTGAGAATTTCAAGCTATTCAACTGCTTTTCCAAGACTACACATGTTGTAATGAATGAGAGAGAATTTACACACCATTTTTGGCTTTATAAGAATCAGAAAACCCAGAAGCTATATTTTCACTTTGTTGTAGGTTGAATTTCCTAGACAAAGAAGGTGAAACTCAGAGTGGGAGGAAATATTTGCAATCTATCCATCTGGCAAAGGTCTAATATCCAGATTTCACAAGGAACTTTAACAAATTTACAAGAAAAAACAAACAACCAACCCTATTAAAAAGTGGGCAAAGCACATGAACAGACACTTCTCAAAAGAAGACATTCATGTATTGCTAACTTTTAACATGGAATAGAAACTTTCACAAATGGTGATAGCAGTTGATACAGGAAAATGTATAGAATTTGAGTGAAGGAAGGCTTTTAATTCACTTTATTGCCAACTACAAATAAATTAGAGTCTTTATAACTTTTTCCATTTCTATTCACAAAACAGACACACACACACACGCTACACCAGGACCCTGGAAACAATTGGCAAAACCTAAAATATAGAACAGAAATCTGGAAGGCAAACAAAGTGGCAGGCCTTTCATCCTAAATGATCCTAGATGCTTTTTAATGCCTTCTAATCTCACAGAATATTATTCTCAAGCTCCTCAAAAAATGACGAGCATGAAGGTGGAACCTCCATTTATCCCCTACCCTGATCTATACCAGGATGGAGTGGAGACCTGGACCCACTCTGTTGGCTATTGGGTAGGAGTGAATGGTTGTGTGGCTTTAAAAGACCTTTAATAAGAGACTGAGTTGGACTTATTACTGCATTGCTGTGTCCTCACTGGATCCTTCTGCTGCGTCCTGCATGTGAGTCTGGAACTAAACCACTCACAAACTGGTGCTCTGTGTTTTACGGACAGAAAGACAAGTTACTCTATGATGTGCAGGAAAATCCATTCCAAACCAGTTTGCCCAAACATTTTACACATCCACACAGTCGAATGATTTTCTGGTATCTGGTACATGGTAGAGTTTGCAATTTGTGATTGAAACAGGTAAAAACATGTGGAAGAAAACATTTCTGGCCTTGGATTTGTATATGCTAAGGCATGTTCTTGTTAGGTAACACCTGTGTACACTGAGGAAAAGCACCTACTTTTAAACCTCAAAAAGTTCATGTGTAAAGACCAAATATATTAAAAATTTGAGTGTGTGTGTAAACCCTATATATATAATATTTATATTAGTAAATGATGTATATATATCTACATATCAATGAACATTGTTACTATTTGTTTCCACCTTTCTTGACTCACTATAATGACTTTATATAAGAATTTTATACCTTTTATTCATGGAATGATTCAATTAATGTAAATAGTTGAATAGGAGTTTTTGTTTTAGAGACAGGGTCTCTTTCTGTCACCTAGGCTGAGGTGCAGTGGCATCACCATAGCTCACTGCTGCCTCAAAACTCCTGGGTTCAAGCAATCCTCACACCTCAGCCTCCCAAGTAGCTGGGACTACAAGTATACACCATCACATCTAGCTTTTTTTTTTTATTTTAATTCTTCGTAGAGACAGGGTCTTGCTATGTTGCCCAGGCTGGTGTCCAATTCCTGGGTTCAAGCAATCCTCCCACCTCAACCTCCCAAAGTGTTGTGATTACAGGCATGAGCCACTAAAGCTGGCCTAAATAGGGACTTAAACATTCTTCAAATTGCATATCTGTTAAGCATAGCTTGCCTCACTAATTCATCTTTTAAAATAATACTGTTTCAAGAGAACTTTGCTCAGCTAAACCTCAAACTTCAGTATCTGCTGCTGAAACAAGCTAGTTATGAAACAAAAAGGTCAGTAGAAAGAAGCTAAACTCATTCTCCTTTTTGTCTTTAATTTTTGTCCCTGTTCATACCTACTGCAATCCAAAACTTGCTCTTAACTTCTCATTAAAAAAAATTGAAAAGGAGGACATGAAATGAAAAGAAGCAGCAAAAAGGATTTTTCATCCATGTTAGAAACAAGGCTTGGAGTTGTACGGAAAAACGAGCACTTAGCCACAGAAATTTCAGCAAAGCAAATTTACTCCTGCGCAGAAGGGTGCCTCCCATATGACTGGTTGCTACGAGAGCATACAGAACAAAGGAGAGTAGAAGTTTTTATTTCTAATGCGACTCCCCTCTGTGTCCTTTCTTCATTGGCTGGGATCAGACTGCACCATTTAAACTAGACTTGATTGGCTAAACATTTAAACTTTCTTACATAAGGTGGACGTGTGATGGAGGGGAGGAGGAAGGGATCTTCTGCAGTGAAATAGAGAGTCTTTCTTTAAATAAGGAAAGGAATGTCAGCTGGTGCTGATAGTGCCACTGGTGCTGTGGCATGCCTAGGCATGTAGTGAAGTCAGAAAGAAGAAAAAGATAAAAGTACTAAAAATTAAAGAATAAAAGATTAAGCAAATTATCTAAAGAAAAACTTCACCATATCTCACAATCCATTTCAGAAGAAATAGAAGAAAGAAAAGTAAAGGCCTCTAACTACAGTGTAAAACACCACCTCAACTTAAGACTGCAGTTTAAACATTGCTGGGCACTAGAAAATTATTAGGATTTTCTCCCTGCCTGTCCCTCCAAATTTCATGCTCTAGAAACAAATTCGAAAATTAGACTACAATGCGAAAGCAGTGATGGTGGAATTATTTGTAAAGTGCTTTGAGGAGGTGGAGGAGTTACAGAAGGCTTTGGAATGGAAACGATGCTGAAACTCAATCTGGCAGAAGGGAGGGGAGAGGCTAGTGAGGTCAGATGGGTGGGGGGCGGGGCTCCAGGGGAGAGACTGACACCTGTGTGTTCTGCCACCCTCCTAACTTGAGTCTTTCTCAGGACCACCCTAATGACCAGTGTCACCCCTGACCAGCATCTTTGCTTCTATAGGGAACATTCTCACACTACAGGGCTCATACCTACTAAATGCCTCTTATGATTATCTCTTTATCAGTGTTCTCCTCAGCATTACCTATGGCAATGAGACCAAGTTCAGGCAGGAAAACATAATCTGATCAGTTCTCCAGGAACAAAGAAGACAATCTCTTTTTATCTTGTAACAAACCCAAACCCAGCCTTCATTCATTCAACATAAATGAAACTACGTATTCCCTTGGCGTGAAGTGTATTCCTTCCTAATTCTATCCTCTATCAATCTCTAAACCACATTTCAGATAAATGGTAGGTTTTATAATTCTTTAAAAGTTTTTTCCAGAATAGATTTATTTAAACCCTGTCAAGAAATCAATGCTATTTTATTTATTAACATAAGTAAATAAATAATGTAAGTAAACTTCTATGCTTATATATTAGCATTAAAAACCCTGCCAAAGACTTTGGATCAAAATCTTCTAGATACAACTATGATTAAATGCAAGATGTCCTCCTGTTACCATTTCTGTTCCAACAGTCACAGATGTTAGTATCCTTTCCCTTCCCATGAGCAGCCCACATTTTAGTTTGTTTTTACTGAGGGCAAAAACATTAGCAGAGACGCCAAGGTTGTAAATCATTGTAGAAGACGATTAATAAGTTTGAGATACACTAAACATCAGCAATATATAGTTTGGGATTCGTTGGAGAACCTCTGATTCTGAATCATTCTATCAAGTACTTGAAAGTGCCTCATATTACTAAAAAAATTACTGAAACCTCAAATCTCTCAAAATTGTTGCTAAAGTTGTCAAATATTGTTGATTAAATTTAAAATATAATCAATAAGTAATGTTGAATACATAGCAGACCTTTTAGGGAATTATCATCATGGTTGTATTGTGATCGACCTGGGAGTTGGCATGTAACTTGTCACCTGGGTTTTGGACCATTTGCTTAAAAAAAAAAAAAAAAGTAAAACTAGCCTGTAAATATCAATTCATTCACTCACATGTACTTAATCAGTAGTTCTGTAACACCAGAGATAGAAAGGCCAGGCACAGGTGGTAGATATAGTCGGTGTGTGATAAGTTTAAGGGTCTACTCAGCAGTTGTTAGGCACTTTTTTCATAAGATAAGGAATAAAGCTGAATTTTCTCAATTAGATATGTTGGCCAATGTTACAGATGCTGCCATCAATTGTCATTCTAATCCCCAAGATTAATCCACAACAATCATGTGGAGAACAGAGATTAGCTATGGTTATCCTGGAAAGGGATGTGTGTCTGCCAGAATCCCAGATGCTAGAGGTAAAGCTGTTACTTTGATACCAGGTGAATGTTCAGGGCATGCAGCACCTCAGGCACTAGGGGCTGTCCATCCATCTTAGGGAATCTAAGCACACTAGGAAGCCTAGAATAACCCAGCATGAGTAAGAATGCCACTCACCTCCTCTCACTGCAGTTCTGCGACCTTCACAGCTGGGCTTCAGTTTCTCTTGCCTCCTCCCTCCTAAGACTTCTCACTCCTCCCAGTGCATCTCTACCAAGATTCAGGGAAAATTGCTCAGACTTCCCATTGGCTGAACTCCCAAGGGAGAGGTTGATGACAGCAGCAGCAGTGGTGACAGCAATGAATGAAAAGTCCCTCCCTCATCCCAGACTGCACAAAGAGGAAAATCATAGAGGGAACATCAGGAAGGGACTCCACAGGGGCTTTTCTGTCCAGCTCAGAAATGCACTTGGCATCTCCTGACTCTGCAGGAAGGACAGAGGAGTGTCCCATGGTGTCGTGTTTCTCATCTTACCATTGATCAACAAACCAGGAAAGCAAACATTCTAAAGACTGTCCTTTCACATTCCCATTCCAACTATGTGTGCCTGGACATAGGGCAAGTCGTAGGCTGAGAGTCAGGAATCAGAGACAGCAGATTAGAACCAAAGAAGGACACAGGAGGGAACCAGAACCAGGAGGATAGACTTTGGGCAGTCCAATCCTCCACCCAGGACCAAGGTTAGGTGCCTGGGTTTTATCTATTTCCAGGACAGTCATTAACTAGGGTTCAAATGGTCTCCCTGAAAGATGAAGTTACTCAAGTCACAGATCTCACGATAAGCTTGCAACATACAGATGGTTATTACCATTAAGAAGTGGCAATATACGGCTCTGGAGAAACACTGACAGCCCACATACGCAGCAGAGACTAGATATTTTGAGCCAGACATCAAGATATGTCTTCCAGAAAGTATGCCCTTGGATGCAAAATACATGAGGTAGGGTGTCACAGCTAGGGTTTTAGAGCCAAGCAAACCTGGGTTCCAATTCCAGCTCCCCAGCTTGGACCCGTGTGACCTTCAAGAGACTGCTCAATCTGTTTGTGTCTTGCTTCACTTATTTGAAAAATGGGGAAATTTTTTATAACTTCATGGTTAAGAGGATTACAAGTCACATGTAAAGTAATTAGTGCACAGTAAATACTTGATAAATGTAGCTATTATTATAATAATGGGTTGAGTCAGGAAAGTCCAGGGTGTATGAGTACTCCACCTATCTACATATTGCCTATTACTCAAGAGCCACCCAAAGTTCCACCATTTCCGTCATCTTCCATATTACTCTGAGACTATATTGAGTTCTTTATTTCTTGATAATATGCTTTTATTGTATGTAAATATTTCCACTGCTGTATAATTTTAGATTGTCACTCATAAGTCACTACTTGTGTCACTTATAAGTCACTAAGTACAAAATATTTTCCTGAGCACAGAAACCAAGCCATACTGTTTTAAAGTGTGCATTGTGTTGAAAATACTACTAGAAACCTGGTAAGGACTTGATAAGTAGCTACTTAATGATTGTATTAAAGGTACTATTTTGAATTGGCATGATGATAAATATCCATGGTAAACACTTTAACAGGTCCTGCATTAGCTTTCAGAAAAAGGCCTTTCATTTTTTGTACTGCTCCACCACCTGTATGGAAAATACAAATATTATCTGTCTCATTAAAATATTGCCACTTTAACTTTGGTATTGAATACGATCATGGCCCTGTGAGTGTGGAGACATACATATGAATCACTATACTCTCATATATTCACTAGTAAAACTGTTTTAAACCTGTAGGGGAAGATGAGGTTTGGAAACATAAATGTAATTCTCACCCACCTCATCCTATTCCCAAGATAATGTTATTAGAAATGACATAAAATTTGTGATAAGGGAAACCTCCATCACTGTTGATAAGAGAGTTATGTAAGTACCAGAAATTTCATAGAAAGATAACCAGGGTTCACTTGCAAATCACCATCACAAGGAGCAAAGACCTTGAGGGAGCAGGTGATGGAAGCCCTGCCCTCCACACCTGAACATGAAAACAGAAGGATGGATGTCGGGGGAAGATGGTGCAGGCAGCAAGACCAACCGAGAATGGCTTCATATGGAGTTTCTTTTGCTTAATAAGTGATGGGATTTGAGAGCAGCGTGACAATGTATCCTAGAAATTCAGATATATATATATATATATATACACACATATATATATATACACATATATATATATACATATATATATATATACACATATATATATATACATATATATATACATATATGTGTATATATATACACATATATATATATATGGGCAAAAAGCCCCTGAAGAGGGATTTCCTGAGATGACATGTCTTTATAGTGGGTAGTTGACTGACAAAAAACGACCTTGAAAACTAGAGGTGCAAAGAAATTCATCATTGGCAAGGTTTTGGAAGAATGAATTCCCAACGTGGTTTGTTATAAATTAGTGAATAAAGTAGGTTGTTACAGTCAAAAGTGAACTGGATGCCTATATACAGAGGGCTCTGCAACTAGATCAAGGCTTTGGAAAACAACCAAAGCCACAGGAAAAAAGGTAAATAAAATAAAAACAATCAAAACAGAGAAGTGACTGCACAGAAGTTCTGTGACTGCACAGAACCAAATTCTCCCTACTAGGCTTGCCCATGACCTTGAATCTCTTCTTCTGTCCTGACATTTGCAACACGGGATTAGTAAAGTTTAAGTACCGATGACATCTATAAAGGGATCAAAAACAAAATCAAAGTATGTGAGAGACCAGACAGAAGACTGAGGAATATAATTAATGGGAAGAAATGAAGGAACACTTAAATGGAAGAATAGGTATGTCATGTTTATAGAAGGGAACACTCAATATTATATGTATATGTCAATTCTCCCAAATTTTCCATCTTTTTCTGCTATTCCAATCAAAATTTAGCAGGGGTGTGTGTGTGTGTGTGTGTGTGTGTGTGTGTGTGTGTGTGTGTGTTTGTAAATTGCCAGGCTGATTCTAAAATTTATATGAAAAGAAAGAAGGTCAAGAATAATGAAGACAATTTTGAAGTTTAAAAATGAAGCTGGAGCCTTACATTAGCAGACAACAACTATAAAGCTATAGTAATTAAGATTATGGTATTTGTGCAAGGATAGACAAATAGAGCAGCAGAATAGAAGAGGGAAGCCAAAAACAGACCAGGAGAATCACTTGAACTCATAAGGCGGAGGTTGCAATGAGCCAAGATTGTGCCATTGCACTCCAGCCTGGGCAACAAGAGCAAAAAAGAAAGAACTCTGGCGTTTCCACATCATTATATTTATTGACTTCTTGTGTGATCTTAGACGAATCTTTCAAACTTGCTGGGTTTTAGATGACTTATGTCTAAACAAAGATGCTTAGACCAAATTATTACACAAAATATTTTAAAGGACTAAGAAAGAACAACTTTTGGTTATATAGTTAACCAATTATTTTCACTTAATTAAAAAATACTATGACACATTGATGCTAGAAAAATCAGTGTGTGGCTCCTGATGCCCCTTCAGGGAAATGATATAGCCTGGTGGTTATGTACCTAGGCTTTGGACTCAAAAGATCTGTAGTAGATTTATTTTTCAAAGATATTCACAACAAAAGTTCCCATCCTACATGGTTTTCCAGAATTCTGCCTCTTGCCCTTAAGAGTTAGAGTCTAATTATCCTCCCCTTGATTCTGAGCAGGTTTGGGATTTATTTACAACCAATAGAATGTTGTAGAATTGGAGCTGCTGCATGATATCTCATATATATACATATATGACATATTTCCCATACATATATGGGAATGTATATATGAGAATACATATATGTACATATATATGTGTGTGTGTGTGTGTGTGTGTGTGTGTGTGTGTATATACACATACAGCCCCCAGCTGTTCGATCCCTCTGTCCTCGCTCTTCCAGCTCAGAACCATCTAGCTGCATTGCATAAAATATCTGTAAGCCAGAACAACCCTATCAAGCTCTTCACAAAAAAAAATGAGAGATACTGAAATTATTACCACTCTCTTAAACCACTGAGGTTTGGGGTAGTTTAATATGGAGCAATAGTAACTGAAACAAAACCTGAGTTTAGACTCTGGATCTTCCACTTACTGTGTGTCCTCAGGTAAATTGCTTAATCTCTCTGAGCCTGAATTTTCTAAACTTGAAAATATGGTTGATTGTATCACCTACCTTGTTGGTTGCTGTTGCAGAACAAATGACAAATAATCATAAAACACAAGCCAAGCACAGAGTAAGACCTCAATAAAGATCAATTATTATTATTAATAATTTTTTATGATTCTCGATGTAGCCCTTAGGATATTTGAGAACCCATGTTTTCCTTGCTTTATTTGGCCTTGGGAATAATCAAAAGCTTGAGTGACAACTATAAATTATATAGCTATGATTTCCTACTGAGCAGTGGGTGCATGTCTTTGGCAATTGCTATTACTTCCTCACTGTAACTTTTATTTTTAGATACAAAGAAAATTTTATTTGTACATCAAAGATTCTAAGAAATGAGGACATAATAAGGTTAACATAATTGATGTCAAAACACAAATAGGTTTGAAGTTATGGATGATCAATCACTTTGTTTCATTCATCCTTCCCTTGATTACATTAGAGAGCATCCCTGGCATGGTTGCAATTGAATCTTAAGCATGATGCATCTCACTATACCTTTTCTATCCTGTTTCTGGGGAGCTTATTTCCAAGGTATCTACCTCTGAAGCTGCCTGCACCAAAGGGCCAGAGCGGCTGAATTTCTTTAAGGAAGGCTGTCCCTGGAGCTAAGGTGTAGCTGTTCTCCTCAGCCCAAGCCACAGTCAATGGTGTTCTTGCCTGTCCTCTCTCCTGGGCCCCTTTCCCCTGTAGCTGTCTGCATAATGAGGAAATAAAAATCTTCGAAGGGCTTGGTATAGCTCAGCAAACAGGTTTTGGGGTGCATTATAGGCTCCCCACCTTCTCAGAGACTATTTAAACCCTATCCCATTCGTGACTTGCTTGTAGACTAAGTCCTCCCCAGATCTACCCCAGAAAACTCCAATTCCAACTTCATCCTATAATAAAATACAGATGTAATAATGTTAAATGGGACTAGTCTCATCTCTGAGTGTATCTCATGGCCCAAGGCAGATATTAGCAGATAATAAGCATGCATTATGCTGTAAACAGAGCTACCAGGGCAGCCACTCAAGATAGGCCAAGATGCCATGGGCCTGGTCTGATGATCCTGACCTCAAGGCTCACATCCAAGTTACTGGAGAGGATGCTAAAGATATTCCCCTGGAGGTTAGAGAATGGGGGTTTTTTTGGAGGAAAAGGGGAAAGGGATGCTGCTTTTCTCCATGTGAAGGAGAGGAGATAAATTCTCCATACTTTATACCATAGGCAGGGAAGCTGGATTTAGGAGAAAGAAAAACACACATAGAGAGGGAGGTACTTGCCACTAGGAGAAACTGACATGCAACAGGCAACTGGATGTTTGCTGGGATACAGAAACCTTGAACCTTGTGAAATAAGGAGATCAGGGCCAGGTACGGTGGCTCATACCTGTAATCCCAGCACTTTAGGAGGCCGGGGCAGGCAGATCACTTGAGGTCAGGAGTTCAAAAGCAGCCTGGCCAACATGGCAAAACTCCATCTCTACTAAAAATACAAAAATTAGCCAGGCCTGGTGGTGGGTGCCTGTAATCCCAGCTATTCAAGAGGCTGAGGCACGAGACTTCCTTGAATGTGGAAGGCAAATGTTACAGTGATCCGAGATCCCGCCACCACAGTCCAGCCTGGGCGATGAGCGAAACTCCATCTCAAAAATAAAATAATAGAAAGAAGGAGATCAGCACTAAGTCAATGATGATCTCCCAGCACAAAGGCTAGAGGAGTGCTATCAGACACAAAAGCTGAAACAACGTGAGAAGATGCATCTTCATGGTAGGTGAGAAAGTTTGTAAAAGTCAAAGGTTCTAGGACCCGAGACAGGAAAAAGCTTAGCCACAGGGAGGAGCTGATTTCTTCAGTGAGCAGTGCAGCCCTCCATCTAAACTAGTGTGGTTCATCTCAAAGGCTTAGTTATGGTTTTGAAATAGAAGCTATGGAAAATCAGAATTAGAACTCAGGTCTCTAAACTGCAAATTTAACCCCACCCACAAATGTCCTGGGTGTTACTTTAGCAATAGCACAGAGAACAGAACACGGATTCTGAAGCCAGGGCTTCCTAGGCTCAAATCTTGGCTCTATAACTAACACTGTGATCTAGGCAAACCACTGACATTCTCCAAGTCTCTGTCTTCTCATCTTGGACTGGAAATAGCAATAATACATGCCACATACAGTTATGGGTCCAAATTGGTAAAATATGTAAAATGTTGCCTGGCCTGAAGTTATAATACTGCAATAAATGTTAGCTCTTGTTTCTGTTGTCATCATGGACTTCCACAAGGACGGGTTATATCTTATCTTCATCCCATGTTATAGTCTCATCCACAAGGAGGAGCTCAATGCACACCAGTTGGCAAAAGGATTATAACTTTAATGTAAATGCTGAATAAAATTTCACTGAATAATTGGCAAAACTGGTTATCTTATTTAATGTTAGGAAACTTTGTTTTGGAAATGTCAGAAGATTCTTGATCATTCCTAACAATTTTTTTTTTTTTTGAGAAGGAGAAGTCTCACTCTGTTGCCCAGGCTGGCGTGCAGTGGTGCGAGCTTGGCTCAATGTAACCTCTGCCTCCCGGGTTCAAGCAATTCTCCTGCCTCAGCCTCCCAAATAGCCGGGATTACAGATGTGTGCCATCACACCTGGCTAATATTTGCATTTTTAGTAGAGACTGAGTTTCACCATCTTGGCCAGGATGGTCTCAATCTCCTGACCTCATGATCTGCCCACCTCAGCCTCCCAAAGTGCTGAGATTACAGGAGTGAGCCACCGCGCCCAGCCAATCATCCCTAATAATTTTACGTAATTTGAATTGTATCCCAACAAATCAGGAACCACTAAACAGATAATCTCTGTGTTTTCAACACCTTGCATTCAGTTAGACAATCTGGACTTCCCCTTTCTAAACTGTAGTTTACATGTTCTGGAAACTCAGCTCAACTGAACAAGCTGTGTTTTAAACCATCTGATATATGTAGTACACAAGCTTTTTCATCTCCTTTTTATGAAGAGAACATGTATGTAGAAATAAAACATTTTTTTCTATACTGCAGCCTGAAGCCACCTTAACTTGCTTATAGAACAATCTTGTTAGAATTGTCAATGGAGCTCTATCACGCGCCAAGTTCAGTGCACTAACCCACCCAGGATATCTCACTCAGGCCATTGCTCTTCACTTTGCAACTCTACAACACAGTAGGCACTAAAAGCATTAAACAGTTAAAGAATGAATTCTCTCATTCATTCAACTGATATTTATTGAAGATCTACCATGCTTTTGGAATTGTTGTTGCTGAGACAACACAAAAGGTAAAACCCCTCCCCTCATGAAACTTACATTCTAGTGAGGAGAGATTGTCGATAAACAAGATAAATAAGTAAAGTATATGTCAAGAGGAAAGTACATGCTAATGAGAAAAGTCAAACAGCAAAGAAGAACTGAGAGTGTGTACTGAGTGTGTGCTGTGATTATGCAGGAATTCAGAAGGAAGCCTGAGGAAGATTATTTGCATGAGGAAGCAAGAAACATCCTGGAAAGAATTTACGCTCACGAAGAGTCACAGTCAGGATGTCCATGACCAAAGGACAGTGGCTGATGCTGGAAGATGAAGGGTGATTACACAAGCAGCCAACCTGTCTGCTCAGGTCATGTTCCTACCCCCACCACAGTCTGAATCTCAGAGAGAAAAGGCACCATGGAACAGTTCAAAGAACTTCTGCACCATCTGAACAAGACTGGGAGGTCAAGGCAGCCCTGGTTGGAATGACAGAATGGGATACAGCCAACAGGTAGTGAGAGCCTTCTCACTCCAGTTTCTACAACGAGCACAGAAATACCTGTCAACATGGAATTCTTAAGCCCTGTCTGCAGAAGTAGCAGCTCCAGGAACTCAGGGACACCTGACCATAAGCAGTTCTAGACATGGCAACAGCAGTGGGGTCAGACCTTCATGTACCTGTCAGCTAATTCATAGGCTTCACCATTGTTCTGTGTGCTCGGGACATGGGAGCAGATTTTTAAAACTGAGTAAAGCATGAGGAGTTCAGGAAGAATTGTGACGCTCTTGAGGGAACCAGGAGAAGGAGGAGTAGGATTCAGAAGAACACACAGTTAACAGTGGGATCTAATCAGAAACAGGCTATTAGCTTGCTGTCATCTGGAAGACACAAGCTATAAGGGTGACATAAAGATTTAATGAAAAGCAAAATTTACAAAAACAAATCTGTGACTCAGGTATAGATATAAAACCTGGAGTCTCTAAATACTGCATATTCTCTTATAAGTGGGAGCTAGACAATGGGTCCACATGAATGTAAAGATGGAAATAATAGACTCTGGGGACTCCAGAAAGAGGGTAGGGGAGGAGGGCAATGATTGAAAAATTACCTGTCAGGTACAATGTTCACTACATGGGTCATGGGTACACCAGAAGCCCAATTTCAAACAATTTGCAATATACTCTTGTAACCCCTGAATTTAAAATAAATTTTTAAAAAAGAAAGAACCTGGAAACTGCCAAATTCCAGTCTGGTAAATTCCCACCCAACAGTCATATTATCTCTTAACAAACAGACTTTTCAACATTGATGGTCAAAGACGCTTGGAGACTGTCCTGGAGAATTCTTGGCATGGTCATGTCATGGTTATTGTGAATTACTATGACTCATGTCCAAATTACTGGACAATTCCATCACCCAGTTAAACACCTAATAGTGCCTGTCACTGTGACACCCAAATTGTGAGAGATGCTATCTACATATAACCAAAATAAACCATGAACAGGTATTTTATCCCCACCTTCAAAATGTTCTAGCTCTGCCAAACTGAACTAGCATGGAAAATGCTTCTCTGATTTAAATCATGCAGTTTATAATGTACCTTTCCCTTTATAAGTATGACCATCTGGAAGCCCAAATGACCTTTCTAGAATACAAATCTGACCAAGTCCCTATCCTAGGAAGAGAGCCCTCACACTTGGAAATTAGGTCCACTAAAAGGACCCTGCCTATAACAGTTTTCTCATGACACCAATTACACAATTGTCATTACTACCCTAAAGCTGTCTTCTCTGCCAAAATGCTTATGAAGACAAGTACTGAGGCTTTGTGTTATTCACTGTATATCTCTGTGACTTAACATGGTATCTGGGCCATAATTGGTGCTCAAGAAATGTTTGTTGAAGAAATTAATCTGCTGAGTACATTGGTGCATACCTGTAATCCCAGCTACTTGGGAGGATGAAGCAGGAGGATAGTTTGAGCCCAGTGGTTTAAGATTCGCCTTGGCAAAATAGTGAGATCTTGTCTCTAAAAATAAATAAAATTGAATAAGGGTGTCAATGAATTTTTGAAATGAGAATCTTTTAAAATCATTTACTCTTGGGCAGTAAATCTATTGCTGGCTAGAGGTATATGTTCCTTTTGGGGTCTTGTTGACGCCAAGCTGAGTACCTCATTGATCCCTGCTTTCTCTGTTGACACGAAGAAGGAACAAGTGCCATCAGTGGGTAGGATAAAAAGGAATGCTTCCTCTACAAAACTAAGGTACCACAGGAAGAAGACAGAGGGTAAGAGAGTGTGATGTGGCAGCAAATCTGTAAAACTACATCAGTTTTTCATGAAGTGTTTAAAAACATGGAAGAAAATAATACAAGTGGAGAAAAATTAGAAAATCATTCATGTGTATAGATGCCACTAGCCTGAGTTTATGACAAAATGAAGTAGAAAACTGAGAAAATAAAGACCCTAAATATCCTCACTTGTGTTATTGAGTTAAAAAGAAGTTGGAAAAGATTCAGAATAGCCAAAACAATATTGAAGAAGAACAAAGTCAGAGGATCCCACAACCTGATTTCAAAACTTACTGTAAAGCTTACTTATAAACACTGGTACAGAGCCGGGTGACTAGAAGAGTGTCAGGGGATTGCTTTTGCCAAGAAAAGTAGGGCTTCATACTAGAGCCCTTTTCCTTGCTGCCTTTTGTAATCAATGGCCAGTAGATACAACAGCCTCTGACTGTGGCATAATATCCAGTAGTATTTAGGAAAGGCGACCATATCATTTATCCTCCAAATCAGGACACTTTTGAGAGTAAAATGGGAAGCTATTGATCATTACACTATGACAACAGGAGTAGACCAGGACCAAGGCAAGGATCCCAGGCATGCAGTCACCTGTTAATTCAGATATTTCAAGGGACAGCATGTGGGGAAGGAACTAGATTTTTCAAAGGTCAGAGTTTCTCGGGCTTTTTTCCCCAGAAAGTGGTCTCCATGAAGTACCCACTTCTCCCCCCATTCTGCACCTAAAAATTTCTGAGAAAAATAAAAGTTGACAAATCTAGAAGAAGTAGAGGGAAAACACAAGCAGTAAGTACGTGGACAAATCTCTTCCTGTGCCATTGCCCAAATGGTGGCTTCTTTTCACTTTGTCTTTTAAACTTACATCAAGTTACCCTGGAGAAGCTACAGAGCAGAGACACCCCATTAAAGTTGCCTTTTGTGTGCACTCTGCCCTTTCCATGCCCCACTGCCGCCCTGTGACTAAGAATCTGGTTTGATGCTGCTGACTGCCTGTGAGGGAACACCATGCTTCCTGTCCATTACAGGTGTAGGTGTGAGTGCTCTCACAGGGAAGCAGTAATGCTCCTGAGTCACTATGATATCATAGGTACCGAACATGGATTTGGGGACTCAGTGTTTGTCCAATAAGAAGGAAAAAATATATTAATAAACTCAGAAAAGCTTTAGGTATCAGAAGGAATAAGAGCAGTAGAGATAAAAAACAAATACTATTCATAAACAATTGAGGAAAAAAAATAAAGACTTGTCTCTTGTTTTTTGAAATCCAGGTCGGGAAGACCTTCTCTCCACTTTCTCTCCAAATTCCTTTTTTACTTAAAAAAATTGTGGACAGACAGTAGGCATATTATTTACAGTGTACATGTGATATTTTGGTACAGACATGCAATGTGTAAAAATATCACATCATGAAAAATTGCGTATCTATCCCCTGAAGCATTATCCTTTGCATTACAAAAAATCCAGTTATACTCTTCCAGTTATTATAAAATGTACAATTTAATTATTATTAGCTACAGTCCCCTGTTGTGCTATCAAATACTAGGTCCTTTTGGTTCCATCTAACTATATATTTTTGTAGGTATTAACCATTCCACCTCCTCCCCAACCCCTCGCTACTCTTCCTAGCCTTGGGTCACCACCCTTCTAGTCTCTGTCTCCATAAGATCAATTGTTTTGGCCTTTAGATTTCACAGATAATTGAGAACATGCCATGTTTGTCTTTCTGTGCCTGGCTTACTTCACTTAATGTAGTAACCTCCAGTTCCATTCATGTTGTTGCAAGTGACAGAATCTCATTCTTTTTTTATAGCTGAATGGTACTCCACTGGGTATAAGTATCACATTTTCTTTATCCATTCATCTCTTGGTGAATGCTTAAGTGGCTTCCAAATCTTGGCTATTGTAAATGGTACTGCAACAAACATGAGAGGGCAGATATCTCTGAGACATGTTGATTTCTTTTGGGTAAATACCCAGTAGTGAAATTGTCGAGTCATATGGTAGCTCAATTTTTAGTTTTTTGAGGAACCTCCAAACTATTCTCCATTGTTGTACTAATTTAATTCCCACCAACAATGTATGAAGATTTCCTTTTCTCCATATCCTTGCCAGAATTTGTTATTGCCTGAATTTTGAATAAAAGCAATTTTAACTGGGATGAGATTTGATTTGCATTTCCCTGATGATCGGTGAAGTTGAGCACATTTTTATACACCTGTTTGCCATTTGTATGTCTTCTTTTGAGAAATATCTGTCAATTCTTTTACCCATTTTTAAACAGAGTATTATATTTTTTCCTATAGAGCTCTTGGAGCTTCTTATATATTCTGGTCATTAATCCTTTGCCAAGTGAGTAGTTTGCAAACATTTTCTCCCATTCTGTGGGTTATATTTTCACTTTGTTGATTGTTTCCCTTGCTGTGTAGTAGTTTTTTTTTTAAGTTGAGATGATCCCATTTATCCATTTTTGCTTTGGTCACCTGTAGTTGTGGGGTATTACTCAAGAAATTTTTTCCCAGACAAAAATCCTGGAAAATTTCCCCAATGTTTTTTGAATTAATTTCATAGGAACACATTGTTTACTTTTCATGTGTTTGAATTTTTTCCAAAATTCCTCTTATTATTAATTTCTAGTTTTATTCCATTGTAGTCAGAGGAGATGCTTGATATTATTTCAACTTTTTTGAATGTTTTAAGACTTGTTTTGTGACATAACATATGATCTGTCCTTGAGAATAATCCATGTGCATCCTGAAGCCATTGGATAAAGTGTTCTCTAAATATTTATTAGGTCCATTTGGTCTGTAGTGCAGATTAAGTCTGATGTTTCTTTGTTGATTTTCTGTCTGATAGTCTGTCCAGTGCTGAAAGTGGGGTGTTGAAGTCTCCAGCTATTATTGTATTGGAGTCTATCTTTCTATTCAGCTTTATGTATCTGGGTGTTCCAGTGCTGGATATATATAATATATATGCATTCATATATATGTAAATATATATATATATTTACAGTTGTTATATCTTCTTGCTGAATTAACCCCTTTACCATTATATAATAACCTTCATTATCTCTTCTTACAGTTTTTGCCTTGAAATCTATTTTGCCTGATACAAGTACAGCTACTCCTGCTCTTTCTTGGTTTTCACTGGCATGGAATATCTTTACCCATCCCTTTATTTTCAGTCTATATATATCTTTATATTTGAAGTGTGTTTCTTGTAGGTGACAGATCGTCGGGTCTTGTTTTGCATCCATTTACCCACTCTATATCTTTTAATTGAAGAGTTTGGTTTATTTACATTCAGTGTTATTATTGATAAGTAGGGATATTTATTCTCACCATTTTGTTACTTGTTTTCTCATTGTTTTGTGGTCTTCTCTTCCTTCTTTCCTTTTTTCATGCCTTCTTTTAGTGAAGATGATTTTCTCTTTTAGTGTGCTTTAATTTCTTGATTTTTATTTTTTTCTGTATTTGTTGTATGGTTTTCTTTCTTTTTTTTTTTTTTTTTTTTTTNTGAGGTTACCATGAGGCTTGCAAATACTATCTTACAACTCATTATTTTAAATTGATGACAAGTTAACACTAGTTGCATAAACAAACGCCCCCCAAAAAAACTAATAAAACTCTACACCTTTGCTTTGTCCTCCCACTTTTTGTTGTATCTATTTATGTCTTATTGTACCGTCTGTGTCTTGAAAAGTTATTATTTTTGATTGGTTCATCATTTGGTCTTTCTACTTAAGGCAAGAGTGGTATACACACCACAATTACAGTGCTTTCCTATTCTGTTTTTCTTTTCTTTTTCTTCCTTTTTTTTTTTTACGGAGTCTTGTTCTGTCACCCAGGTTGAAGTGCAGTGGCGCGATCTCACCTCCCTGCAACCTCCACCTCACAGGTTCAAGCGATTCTCCAGCCTCAACCTCATGAATAGCTGAGACTACAGGTGTGTGTCACCACATCCAGCTAATTTTTTGTATTTTTAGTAGAGATGGGTTTTCATCATGTTAACCAGGATCATCTGGATCTCCTGACCTTATGATCCACCTGCCTCAGCCTCCCAAAGTGCTAGGATTACAGTCATGAGCCACCACACCTGGCACTGTTCTGTTTTTCTTTGTTCTTACTGTTACCAGTGAGTTTTGTGCCTTCAGATGATTTCTTCTTGCTCATTAACATCTGTTTCTTTCAGAATGAAGAACTCCCTTTAGTATTTCTTGTAGGACAGCTTCAGTCTTGATAAAATCCCTCAGCTTTTGTTTGTCTGGGTAAGTCTTTATTTCTCCTTGATGCTTGAAGGACATTTTCATTGGGTATATTATTCTAAGGTAAAAGGTTTTTTTCCTTTAGCACATTAAATATGTCATGCCACTCTCTCCTGGCCTGTAGTGTTTTTATTGAAAAGTCTGCTGCCATAAGACATTTTGGAGCTTCCATTGTAAGTTATTTATTTCTTTTCTCTCGCTGCTTTTAAGATTCTTCCTTTATCCTTGACATATGGATGTTTGATTTTTAAATGCCTTGAGATAGTCTCCTTTGAGTTAAATCTGCTTGGTGTTATACAACCTTGTACTTGAATGTTGACATCTTTCTGTAGGTTTGAGAAGTTCTCTGATATTATCACTTTGAATAAACCCCTATCTCTTTCCCTTTACCTTTTCTTTAAAGTCAATAACTCTTAGATTTGCCCCTTTGAGGCTGTTTTCTAGGTTTTGTTAGCATGTTTCATTGCTTTTTATTCTTTTTTATTTTTATTTTTTTGGTCTCCTATGACTGTGTATTTTCAAGCAGCTGTCTTCAAGCTCACTAATTCTTTCTTCTGTTTGATCAATTAAAAGAGTCTGATGCATTTTTCATGATGTTAATTGCATTTTTCAATTCTAGAATTTCTGCTTATTTTTCATTATTTCAATCTCTTTGTTAAATTTATTTGAGAGAATTCTGAATTACTCTTCTAGGTTATCTTGAATTTCTTTGAGTTTCTTCAAAGCAACTATTTTGAATTATCTCTATGAAAATTTGCATATGTCTCTTTCTCCATAATTGGTCCCTGAATCATTGTTTAGTTCATTTAGTGAGGTTATGCTTTCCTGGATGTTCTTGATGCTTATAGATATTTGTTAGTGTCTAAGCAATGAAAAGCTAGGTATTTATTGTAGTCTTTACAGTCTGAGCTTATTAGTGGCTATCCTTCTTGGGAAGGCTTTCAAGGTATTCAAAGGGATTGGACCTGAAGCCCCATGATGCTGTCAGTTTTGCAGACTCATAGAAGTGCCACTCTGGTGGTCTTGGATAAGATCTGGCAGAATTCTCTGAATTACCAGGCAGAGACTCTTGTTCTTTTCCCTTACATTCTCTTACAAGCAGAGTCTCTCTCCCTCACTCTCTCTCTCTCTCTCTTTCTATCTCTCTCTCTGTACTGAGCCATCTTAAACTGAGGGTGTGGTGATGCAAACATCCCTGTGGCCACCACCACTGGGAGTGTGCTGGGTCAGCACCTGAAGCCAATACAGTACTGGGTATTGCCCAAGGCCCTTTCCTTCATGACAACAAGTTTCTCCAAGCTCCAGGCATGTCTATGGATGCTGTCTGAGAGCCAGGGATTGGAATAAAAAACAGTTTGCTTGTAGTCTACTGCAACTAAGCTGTCATTCAAATCACAATATAAGGACTTTCTTACTCTTCCCTCCCTTTCCACAGGCAGTGGAGCCTCTTCCTGTGGTCACCGCCACCACTGATCCACACAGGTTCTGCCAGGCCACTGCTGACGTTCACTTAAAGCCCAAGGGCTTATTTGTTCGCTTGTGATAAATGCTGCCAAACCTGGGACTCACCTTTCAGGGCAGTCAGCTCCCCTCTGCCCTAGGGTAGATCCAGAAATGGTATCCAAGAGCTTAGGCCTGGACTTGGGGACCCCAAGAGTCTACTTGTTGCTCTATTCTACTGTGGCCAAGCTGGTACCTAAGGTGCAAGACAAAGCCCCCTTTACTTTTCCCTCTGCTTCTCAAACAGATGTAGTCTTTCATTATAGCCACCATAGCTGGGAACGTGCTGGTTCTCACCTGAAGTCAGCACATCTCAGAGCCCAAGGCCCACAGTGTATTACCTGAGTATTGCTGCCGGTTATTCAGGAACCAAGGACTCTTTAGTCAGCAGATGATTAATTCTGCCAGGAGTGGGTCCTTCCCGTCAAGGTAACACATTTCCTTTTGGCTCAGGTTGTGTCTAGAAATGTCCAGAAGTCAAGTCCGAATATGGAGGCCTCACAACTCTGCCTGGAGTCCTATCTTACCATGACTGAGCTGGTATCCAAGATGCAAGACAAAGTCCTCTTTCCTCTTTGTTCTCTTGTTAAATAGAAGGAAGGAGTAACTTTTGTTGTTGTAAGCTGCACTGCCTGGTGTCAGGGAAGGGGTGACATAAGCACTCCCTTAGAAGCGAGTGTTTCCCTAGTTCACATACCACCCTAGTCCTCTGGCTCTGAGCCCAGCCTAGCACCAGGAGTTTCCTAGGAATTGCAGTCCTTGTGTACTAGACTGTCTTTCAAGCTTATCTAAAACCCCAAACGGCTTTAGCCTGTGATGGCAAGGCTTTGCCAAGAAACTCAAGTTCCAATCACTGGGATGGGTGAGTCCCCTCTGATTGGGGCTGGCCCAAATGCTCCCTTCTTGCAAGGGTAAGCTGGCTGAGCCCAGCATGGCTTTATTCTCTGCTAAGTCTGCTAAGCTTTATTCTCTACTGTGACGAGCAGTACTGACTTCAATATTAAGTCCCCAAGTCGCTGCACTCTCCTTCCCTCAAGGGCATGGACTCTTTCTCCATGTCGCATGGCCACTGCAGAATAGATGGGGAAAGGGTGGCACTGGTGATTCAAGACTGTCTCTCCTTCCCCTCTCAACTCCTCTTTCCAAGATATGAAGTTACAACTAGGTACTGTGATTGCTCACCTGATTTTTGGTTCTTGTGACAGTGCTTTTCTTTTCTTTTCTTTTTTTTTAGATGAAGTTTTGCTTTTGTCACCCAGGCTGGAGTGCAATAGCATGACCTTGGCTCAACCTCCACCTCCCAGGTTCAAGCAGTTATCTTGCCTTAGCCTCCTGAGTAGCTGGGATTACAGGTGCCCACCACCACACCCGGATAATTTTGTGTATATTTAGTAGAGATGGAGTTTCACCATGTTGGTCAGGCTGGTCTCAAACTCCTGACCTCAGGTGATCCACCTGCCTCGGGTTCCCAAAGTGCTGGAATTACAGGCATAAGCAACAATGCCCAGCCGTGACAGTGCTTTTCTATGTGCTGGTAGTTATTAAAATTTGGTGTTCCAGCAGGGGAAATGAGTGGGGCAGGCTTCTATTCTGCCATCTTGCTCTGCCCACACAAAACTTCCAATTTCCTTGTTTAAAAATCAGTATTCTTGGCCAGGCACAGTGACTCACACCTGTAATCCCAGCTCTTTGGGAGGCCAAGGTGGGAGGATCATTTGAGGTCAGGAGTTTGAGACCAGCCTAACCAATATGATTCAAACCCCATCGCTACTAAAAATACAAAGAAATTAGCCAGGCATGGTGGCACACGCCTGTAATCCCAGCTGCTTGGAGGCTGAAGCATGAGAATTATTTGAACCCAGGAGGTAGAAATTGCAGTAAGCCAAGATCATGCCACTGCACTCCGGCCTGGGCAACAGAGTGAGTCTCTGTCTCAAAAATAAATTAATTAATATTCTTAATTTTTTTGAAGAAGTTTTAGGTTTACAGAAAAATAGAGCAGAAAGCATAAGTTTCCTATATACTCTCTGAGTCTCTCCTTCCCAGTTTTTCCTACTATTAATATTTTGCATTAGTGCTATACGTTTGTTATAATGGATGATCTAATATTATTAATTTAGTTATTAACTAAATATAGTATTATTGAGTAAATTCTATAGTTTATATTAGAGTTTAGTCTTTCTGTTGTATATCCTATGGATTTTAACAAATGTACAATGGCATGCATCTTCCATTACAATATCATAGAAAATAGTTTCACTGCCCTAGAAATCCTCTGTGCTCACCTATTCATCCCTCCCTTCCTCTTCCCAGTTCCCTCACAACAGCTAATCTTTATAGTGTCTCCACAGTTTTGTCCTTCCCAGAATGTTCTAAGTTGGAATCATATAGTGTGTAGCTTTTCCAACTGGCTTCTTTTACTTAGTAATATGCATTTAAGTTCCTCCATGTCTTTTCATGGCTAGGTAGTTCATTTCTTTTTACTGCTGAATAATATTCCATTGCATAAATGTACCACTGTCTTTAATCCATTCATGTATTGAAGGACATTTGGTTGCTTCCAATTTTTTGGCAATAATGAATAGAGCTGCTATAAACATTTGTGTACAGGTTTTTGTGTAGACATAAATTTCCAGCTCATTTGGGTAAATACCAATGGATGCAACTGTTGGATTGTATGGCAACAACATGTTTAGTTTTATAAGATACTGACAAGCTGTCTTCCAAAATACCACTTTTTATTCCCATCAGCAATGAGCGACAGAGTTTCTATTGCTCCACATCCTAACCAGCATTTGATGCTGTCAGTGCTTTGGATTTTAGCCATCCTAATAGGTTTTAATTTGCAATTTTCTAACGACGGATAATGTCGAGCATATTTTCACTTGTTTATTTGCCATCTATTATCTTCTCTGGTATGGTGTCCATATATTTTGCCCATTTTTAACTGGCTGTTTTCTTAATGTAATTTTTTTAATTTTTGGTATTTTTTGATGGTGGGAGGAGAGAGTCTTCTCTGTCTCCTGGGCTGGAGTGCAGTGCTGTGATCACAGTTCACTGCAGCCCCCACCTCCTAGGCTCAACTTATCCTCCCACCTCAGTCCCCCAAGTAGCTAGGACTAAGGCAAGTGCCATCATGCCTGGTTAATTTTTTTGTTGGGGAGGAGCAGGGGACGGGAGACAGTGTTTCACCATTTGCCCAGGTTGGTCTCAAATTTCTGGGCTCAAGCGATTTGCCTGCATTAGCCTCCCAAAGTGCTGAGATTATAGACATAAGCCACAATGCCTTGTCTCTTATTGTTGAATTTTAAGAATTCTTTGTATATTTTAGGTAATAGCTTGTTTTTTTTATCAGACATATGTTTTGTAAATATTTTTTCCACTCTGTGATTTGTGTTTTTATTCTAACCATGTCTTTTGCAGAGCAGAAGTCTTTAATTTTAATTAAGTCCAAATTATCCATTTTTTTTCATGGGTTATACCTTTGGTGTTGTATCTAAAAAGGCATTGCTAAACCAAAGGTCACCTAGATTTTCTCCCATGTCATCTTCTTGAAGTTTTGTAGTTTGCATGTTATACTTAGGTGAATGATCAATTTTGAGATAATTTTTGTGAAGCATGTAAAATTGGATTATAGATTTTTTTTTGACATGTGGATACCCAGTTGTTCTACCACCATTTGTTGAAAAGATTATTCCTTCTCCATTGAATTGGCTTTGCACCTTTACCAAAGACCAGTTGATTTTATTTGTTTGGGTCTCTTTCTGGGCTCTTCTTTCATTCCACTGACTATTTGTTATTTTTTCAACAATATGACACTGTCTTGATTACTGTGGTTTTATATAAGTCTGGAAATCAGGAAGTAGCCATCCTCTGACTTTATTCTTCTTCTTCAATGTGTGTGGGCTATTCTGAATCTTTCCCAACTTCCTTTTAACTCAATAACGCAACTGAGGATATTTAGAAGTCTCTTTTCTCAGTCCTCCACTCCTCTTGTCATGAACTCAGGCCAGTAGCATCTATAAACATGAATGATTTCCTATTTTTCCCCGTTTCTATTATTTTTCTTACATATTTTGAAAGATTTTATCCACAAAACTGCCTTTGTTTCACAGATTTGCTTCTTCAAGCATATCTATAGCTTCTGGTCAGAGATTCCAATCAGCATGAGATACTATTGTTACTGACAATTTTGATATGTCTGCCAACAAAAGCAAACAGCATTATGCAACCTAATGCCAAGTTTAACGTGATGCCAAATTAAGTCTAAGTGAGGCACCGAAATAAATTAGGTGCTGCCTTCCAAATGAGGTATTAGACCATATGTAGGTAATGCAAAAAAAAAAAAAAAATTGTAAAGGCTTTGGGGCTCTTGGATGCCCTTATTCACATTTCAAATATAAAAGATCAAAGAAATGGGGATTAGAAGAGGGATTTGAGGAGATTTATTAGAAGAGAGATATGTCCAGAGGCATATCCATTCTTCTTGGTGAGGACCCCACTACACCAAGTCTGTAGAGCCTCTTCAGCAGGACTACCAAAATGGCATGGTGTGTGTTCCCCACTATTGGGAGATCTGGCTTAGGAAACTAAAGTAGAGCAGAGGGCTATTCTATCTTGGAAGTAACAGCACTCATCTCTATGGGCCATCGAAGGGGTAAGGCTCCTCAGGACCAGATGTAGAATCTGGTAGGAATATTGGCCTGGGTCACTATAAAGGGACCCTGGACTTCTGATCCTGGCCCTCATGGAGTAACAAATCTTAGACATCCCCTCTTATGGTAAACAAATATAAAACTGGACAGAGTGCAGGAGGCAATTGTTTCAGCCTTTGGATGACAGATGGCACAAAGCTATGCTATGATCTTTGGGAGACCCCAGGAAGCTCTATATCCCCCTGGCTCTCTGGAAGTGAAACCCACACTAACAGTTGTGGTTTTTGGGCAGAGGACCAGAAGTCAGAGTTCAAGTCTGTGACCTGGAATTTTGAGGTAGGATACTAGAAAGGAGGGAGCTGCATGAAGAAGGATCTGGGAAGCTGCACATGGGTGGGTTTCCTGGAGTCTTTGGCCAAATATCAAGTTACATATCCAGGGTTAAGCTCCACCAGACCTGGCAGCCACTGGGAGATTGTGAGGCAAATAGAGGTTCCAAACATTGCAAAGATCTGGGAAACGACGTTGGGATTCTGACCAGCTGAAGTGGAGAGACCTCCATGAATGGACCTTTAACAGAGCAGAGAGACCAGCTAGAGTGGAGAGACCTCCATGAATGGACCTGACACTTTGCCTGCAGGAGCTGTTGCGGGTTCCCTGGACAGAGGGCCCCTCTGCTCCCACCTACGGGCAGTGCTCTTCCTGCTGGTGAGCTGCTGGCCCCAGTAACACACCCCACAACCCTAATGATTAAGTTCCCTTTCCTTTTGGACAGGATATCTTCCTCTCACTTGAGGTTTATTGAATTTCTTGTCATTGTTCGTTAATATTTTCCATCAGATTTGTAGAGTGTTCAGTCATTATTTCCTTAAATATATTTGCATGTGTGTCATTTCCCAGATCATTCAATAAAGACCATGCCAGAGGAGTAGAGCTGTTTGAGCCCTAAAACAGAGGTCCACAAACTTGTTTAGTAAAAAGTAGATACATATTTTAGATTGTGCAGGTCACAAGGCAAAACATGCTTCAATAAACTCTTACCTTGTCCCTCCCCATCTGCCCATAGGCCATCTTGGGAGGTGATCCACTTGGTGCCCAGCTGCCACCAGCTGGAAACATTTTTGGAATGAAAAATGACCTGCCCAAGAAGGAGGGACCAGGTGTGCCAGGTAGGCAGGTGGGAAGGCATGCTACCACCTGGGTCAGTTTCTCTCTCAGCCCCAGCAACACTCAGATCTTTTTTCCTCCTGGAGATTGTGGCTGTCTCTGGTAAGTCACTGGTTCATGGACTGAGATTCTGCTGCCTCAGATGGTGCCTGAGGAAGCAGGCACTGGGGAGGGGAGCAGAGAGGAGAAGTGAGAGTGGAGGGAACACCAGGGTTTGTCTTAGTGGCTCACTTCCATCCAAGTGCTGACCACTGGCCTTCAAAACCAGCAGTAGTTTCAAAACCATACAAAACTAGGTGGAAGGCAGGACTTCGCCCTCAGGCTGCAGTGTGCTGACCATGGCCCTCCAGTAAAAGCTACTCTAGATCCACGCTAGCAAAGCCCCAGAACCGTGCTTCCACAGGATCAGGCTCTGTCCCCAGTAAAATATTTTTAAAAAAGAAAAATACTTTTAGGTTGGTGCAAAAGTAATCACAGTTTTGCCTTTAGCAAAAACATATGTACATAATACACATACAAATATGTTTAAAGAAATAATGACTGAAAGCTCTACAAATCTGATGGAAAATATTAACTAATAATGCCAAGAAAGCTTATTATCTCTTCCTATTGGAAGAGAACCTGATAAAAAGGGAAGGGAGCTTAATCATTAGGGTTGTGCGGTGTGTTACTGGGGCCAGCAGCTCACCAGCAGGAAGAGCACTGCCCATGGGAGGGAGCAGAGGGGCCCTCTGCCCAGGGAACCCACAACAGCTCCTACATGCAAAATGTCAGGTCCAGAGCATGACACCAGCTTGTAGATCTGCAGGACTATTCCATTCCCTGGTCAACTTCTCCCTTACTGCTTTTCCTTAGGAGTGAGCAGGTGGGTGGGAAGAACCACCCTTCTCTTCTAGATCCCAGGCTTCTCCCGGCACCTGCCCCAGCTGGGGAGAGGGAAGAAGATATACTATAAAATTAGGCTTTTAGTTATAGATCAGTGCTTTAGTTTAGATCAGTGCTTCTCAAACTGTCATGTGCACACAGATCAACTGTTGAGCTTGTTAAACTGCAGGCTCTGATTCCTTCCGTGGGTTTGGGCTGGAGCCAGAGACTTTGCTTTTCCATTTCTAACAAGCTCCCATATGAGACCAGTATTGTGGTCCCCAGACCACCTGAGAAATTGTAAGGGTTTAGGTTACTATCTAGGCCTAAAGCTTTTAATTCCTGTATCTGATTATGTTCGTGATGTGGAATAATCACAGATTTTCTAGATGTTAGGTGTAACCAGAAAGCCATGAGAACTGCCGGAGTTTTCATGCTGGGGCTAGGGATGGATCTCCCCCTAAGCAGCTTTATAGGGACAATAGGAGGGGAATGCAAGGCTGCTTTTGTGGGTTTTTCCATAAATCTTGCTGGTTTGTTATATTGTTTATACCGGCAGAGGCACAGTTTCTGTTAGCTCTTCAAAGGGTGAAAAATAGCTTGCATTCACCTCCTCGCCCCCTTGGTGCCTGTGATGGTCAAATTCTGTGTGTCAACTTGGCTAGGCCCATAGATATTTGGTCAAACACCAGTGTGGATATTGCTGTGAAGGCAATTTTAGATGAAATTAACATTTAAATCAGTAGACTTTAAGTAAAACCGATTACCCTCCATACTGTGAGTAGACCTCATGCAATCAGCTGAAGGCCTTAAGAGAAGCCAGATTAAGGTCTCATGAGGAAAAGGGCACTCTGCCTCCAGACTGCCTTCAGACTCAAGCTGCAGGATCCACTCTTCCCTGCATATCAAGCTTGCCCTGCAGATTTTGCATTTGCCAACCTCCATAATTGCATGAGCCACTTCCTTTAAATAAACTTTCTCTCCCTCTCTCCCCACCCCCAATATATGGAGAGACATAGATAAACAGATAGAGAGCGAGAGAGAGAGAGAGAGAGAGAGAGATTATATAAAGATATGTGTATATATATATATATATATATATATATATATATATAAATAAAGAGAGAGAGAGAGAGAGAGAGATTTTATAATAGACAGTAGTGGCCATATATACAGTGGGAACTTTAATAAAAAGTCTGACATAATAAAAACCACAACACAGGACTCTATGGGCTGTTTTCCGGCCATGTCAAGCCACATCTCTCTTGGAGTGTGCTCTCATTCAATAAACTCTCTGCTCTTCTTGCTAAATTGTCTCTTGGCCAAATTCTTTCTCTCAAAAAAAGACAAAAACCGAGGACCCCCACACTTCCAGGTGACACCCTCACAATGCTTAGGGTGAAATGTAGATCCCAAAAGACCATTCTTATTTTTCCTACACCCTTCACTGTTGCTTCATATCTCTCCATGTTACCACAGTTAAACCCACTGTGCCTGTGGACTCCTGGATTATCCTGTGACATTGGCCAAGGCAGCTTCATGTCTTTATGCCATGTGACAAACGGGCCTGGGAGACAATCAATGGGACAACCATGTGCAACATGACAGCCATTCAGTGCAGCAAGGAAGCTGTATGCTATTGTAAGTAGATATTCTTCAGTCTTACACTTTGCTGAGATTGTTGCATGCTTGCAATTTTATAATATCCTTATTGAAGATTAAAGTAGACCATATTCTTCAATGCTCCAAGGGGAAAGAAACAGATTTCAGTGACTGCCACCACTGTCTGTCCTAAAAGAATGTTGCATGTCACCTAGGAGGGAAGCAATGGCTGACTCAGGCCAGCTCTTGTAAGATGGGACTAGGGAAGGTATAACTGGGGGACTCCTGCACTACTCAGACCTCTGAGGAAGTTCCAGGAGAAAATATTCACCAAGAAGGCACTGAGAAGGCAGCACATGCTTTACAGCCACTCTTTTCTGATGACTGCTTCGTGTTATCCTGAGTATAAAAAGGAGTTTTCTTTAAAACAAAAATCTTCTGATTGGCTTACGTCTTTTGCTGCTTTAAACCTTTACTTGCTGGTGAAGAGGGTGGGTAGGAGAAGGTGGGAGAGAAGGGGGAGTAGAAGAAAGAGAGGAAGGGGGAGGAGGAGAAGGAGGAAGAGGAGGAGGAAGAGGAGAAAGAAGAAGAAGAAGGAGAAAGAGAAGGAGAAGAAAGAAGAAAGGAAGAAAGAAGAAGAGGAGGAGGGAGGGAGGGAGAGAAAGGGGAGGAGAAGAAAGGAAGAAGGGCAGGAGAAGGAGGAGGAGAAAATCTATTATTCAATTCAGTAGTGTAATTCAATTCAAGTCAAGGAATTGGCCAAAAATTCCACTAAAATATTGACTAAATTCTACTTCTTCACATTCAAAGTATCCTTTGATAAGCCATTTGATTGCTGCCATATATTACAAGTCTTCACAGAGCTTAAGGTATTACATAGGTTTATTATTTTTCAACACAGAATTTTGAACTAAAACTCACCATGTTCTATTTACATATGCAAGTAAAACATTTAAAAATCCAAGCAAAGTTGAAGCCCTTCAGCTGGTTTTCTTTAAGTAGAGATGTCAGGTCGCTTATTCAAGATCTCACTGATATATACAAGTCAAGAAAATCTAATCCCTTAAAATTTTACTCACTGGCTTGCTCATGCCACTGATTGTGTTCTTGATCATGTTACAGCACTCAATTGAGACACCACAGATAAGAAAGCCAGAAAGGTTTTCTCACCTTCTTCTATGATTAACAAAGCCTCAGGTTCACAACTCATGACATTGTTGGAAGAGATCTTAGACCTATTTTGCAGATGAGCAAACTGAGGCACAGAGGTGTGTGAGGTGTGAACAAGCTTTTTGGTCATGGAATAGTCACAGGATTGTCTCTGCACCTCCTCTGCAACTCTGAGCCTTGCTCAATCCCATCTGATTAGGGAGAGGCAAGCTTGCCACAGAATAGGATGATGTTGGTATCAGTGTGTCTTATAAAGAACAGGAAGGGGTGGTTCGCCATGAACTGAGCTCGCATGGGTAGACTTTTTACAGCGATGCTGTCCCCAGTGGCTGCTGCTGCCTCCGTGCCCTCTTCACTGACATCCAGGTATGACTTGTGGATGGCTTTTGATAAATATAGGCCCTTGGCTCGTGACATTCCAGAAAGATCGGCTTTGACCTGGTTGAAGATATCTGTTACCCCTAGAGATTTTAACAGGGAATTTAGCTCATACTTCATTTCAAGTTTAAACCGGGGGAGATGTACTTCAACTTCTCTTTCCATCATGTTAGAAGAGCTGGTCCACTCGTGAAACATCTTCGAATTCAGCTGCTTTTCTATCTAAGAGACAAAATACAGATGCGCCCACATGAGCCAAACACATGACCTCTGCGTTACATGTCATTGGATTTTTTAATTCTCAGTGTGAGTGGTTTAATTTTATCACTTTTTCTACCTTTAATATAATCTACTTATCTGGGAACAAAATCATACCATTAGCCACATTTTCCCTTTTCTGTTGTCTGTTTCTCATCCAAATTTGATAATTAGTCTTCTGAAGTATGTATCCTACAGTCTTCTCCCTCGATTTCCTCAGCATGCATGCTTCAACGCACTTCTCCCTCTATCATCTGTGAAGTCATCATGGTCCTGTTTCCCGGATGGACTCAACTATTTCTTCTTGGTTCTCATATCTGAAACATTTCACGACACCCTCATGTATGAACTTGATTCTCATTTGGCATCCCTGATGCCAGGATCCCCATGCACTCTGATAGCTTTCATCCTCTTGTGCCCTTCTCTGTTGCTGTCTCTGGCAGCTGCTCCTGAAGCTGAACTCTGGGCCACCTGCGCCTCTGCCCAGCATGTCAGCTCCCATGTCAATGCTCAGGTTTCCCAAAGCAGCCTCAGCAAGCTAATTTCTCATTCTCCATCCAGTTTCATCATTTGTTTGTAAATCTTTCAAATGCCCCCTCGAGCACTGAACTCTCCAGCCAGCCCCGTCCACAGCTCCAAACCACCATGCTGTGTCACATCCCATCTTTCTACTCGGAGAGTTTAAAATGATTTTGGCAACTACTCCCTACCATGACAATAGAAAATTCACCATGAAGTAAAGGCGGTTTTTCTTCCAAAGTGTCTTTTCCTTTTGTCTTTTTCTGCCCACATCCAAGAGACCATGACTTTGTGCCACAGCTCATGCTGCCTTGCTTTAAGGCATTTGCACTGTTGTTTGCTCTGCTTGGTGTAGCAGGGCCCCTGAGATTCTATTCTATTCTAATCTATAGAATTCTATTCACCTTCTATTCATCCAGCAAGGCTCGCACTGAAATTGCTCTACTAGGAAACCCTTTCTGACCCCTTCATTCTAATCCCATAGTCTGCTTCTAGAAAACTTCTTGCAGAGCCTAAACTCCTCCCAAACTGCTTTATGTCTTCAAATATCTTTCACTCCAGGCAACCACAGGCCCTCAGGACCTGGTTCCCTCTGACTTGACCACAACCACAAGCATACCTGTTCTCATGGCCATAGCTGCACTGCTGTTACTACAGCTCCCTCTCAATTGGTACCCATCTCACTTCTTAATCCAGATTATGTCCTGACCCTGCTCTTTCAAGCAGCCTTCCCTACCACCTGACACACACACCCTGCTCACCTATGCAACAGTGTTTTTGCCTTAAGCCAGCACTCCCTGGCTTAGAGGTTCCTAATTGTGTGGCCATCCTATCCATGTGTAACAGCTTCTGCAGGCTCCCAGAAGTTCAGCTCTTAGAAGGACAGCCTGTTCTGTGCTGGGCAGCTTTGGCTGCAGCTGGGGAAATGGGGATGGACCTAAACTCCTTTCACTACCATGACCACTTCTTAATGGGTGTGGTGCCCATTTCTCCACAAAATGGAGATGTCAAAAATGGTTAGCCCATGAACGTACGTTACAAATGGCTCAGAAATACTGCCCCTGAGAGCAAGATGGCTTAATCAGATTTCTGCACACTAGGAGCCCAAATAGCATTATAACTTCATTACTGTAGAAAGATGTCCCCCAACTATCAAACAACCAGTATTTGTGTATATTTGTACAAAATATCACTTCTGCATTCATGTGGCTTTTTCATGTAAGAATAGCTTGTTCTCTATAAACACATTGTCCTGAAGGGCAGGGACCATGTGTCTCCTCACTACTTTCACAGCCCCTGGGGCAATTCTACTAAGGCCTAGATTGTGAATCAATGACTACACTGATGTCATGAGTTACACTGTGTGTGTGTGTGTGTGTGTGTGTGTGTCTGTGCATTAACATGCACACATGCTTTAACTGCATTACCTGTTTTAGATTATCTGTGCCTACTGGAAGCAGAATAATCATGCTTAGTTTGTTGTTCACATACGGCAACTCAAGAACCTGCATCTGCGGCTCCTTTACGAAAGCCAGATTAAATGTTCCAACCTGATACATCATCTCCACAGTTACATTTTTACCCTGTTAAGAAGAAAAAAATTATAATTAGGTAGTATAGTTATGTATGTGAGTGCACATGGGTGAAAACTGATTGCCTTGCATAACGTGAATATCTGCATACACACTCTAAAGGCATGGGTAAAATAGAAACTACAAAGTAGATGCCTTATTATTTCCCCTTGCAAAGGTTATCCATTTTCTAAATCTAAAATAAGTCATGGTTAGAGACTGAATTGTTCTAACAATATGTATAGGGAACTTGGTCTACCAAAAACAAAGTCAGGGTTTCTAGCTAACATGGTTTTTGTGGAAAAAAAATGATATAATATTAAATCATTTCTTTTAATCTTTCCTCAAGAAACTCTCTAGAAAAAAAATAACACAGATAGCTTTAGTGTGCTGCTGGAGAAAATAACCATTGTATATATAGAAATAATGCACCCATAGAACATTAAGGAAAGAATGGGTTTCTTCTCTGCCAGAGAATCTTAGTATCCCAAGTCTCCAGGTGGGTGCTTTGTGATAAAAGTTATTGTTACTTAATAAAGGAAAAATGAAAATTTGCAGAAAATACAATAAAAAGAACCAATAGAAACCCAGACCAATATTTTCACTAAATCACTAGATCTTTCTAAATTGTCCTTAAATGATTATTGTATTTTCCAACATTTGTCATCAGTCCAAAAATAAAATACTTACCTCACTTAGCTGAAAAGGGGTTTTAATTGTCTCTCTTTCTTGAAATTTATTTTGCCATTGTCCTTTGAAATAGATGGCATTAACCAAGACCAGTACAGATGAAGGGTCAATTGTGTCCTTTCCAAAGAGGTTTGTGACTTTTCCTTGTATAAAATATAAGATAATTGCATTTGGATTTGAACTTATTGGTAGTAGAGAGTTGAAGAGTCCTAAGAAATTTAGAGCCATTTCTTTTTTAAGACTAATCATAAATTTGAGATACCAGAAGAACTCCTTTCATCTCTTGGCCATGGAGCCTTCTTTGTCAAATGGAGTTTATTTCAAAGAATATTGAATGCTTTGTTATTTAATCAGAATCTTAGTATCCCAAGTCTCCAGGTGGGTGCTTTGTGATAAAAGTTATTGTTACTTAATAAAGGAAAAATGAAAATTTGCAGAAAATACAATAAAAAGAACCAATAGAAACCCAGACCAATATTTTCACTAAATCACTAGATCTTTCTAAAGATTTATTTAATCAGAAGATGGCATCCAGGGAGTAACTACTATATTAGTGATAAGTCAATTTGTCTTATGCCTAATTATATCCAGTGCTTTCTTGTACATTACTGTGTATTTAAATATTACTTAATAATTTCTTGTGGCTTACATTTAATATTTACTAGACTTTATAGTTACCAGCACTTCAGTAAGTGCAAATATATTAAGTATTTTTAAATACTTATTATTTTATACCCCAGGGGCTGTGAAAGTAGTGGGGAGACGCATGGCCCCTGCCCTTCAGGAGGGAGAACAAGCTATTCTTACATGAAAAAGACACATGGAGGCAGAAGTGATATTTTGTACAAACACACACAAGTACTGTTTGTTTGATAGTTGGGGGACATCTTTCTACAGTAATGAAGTTATAATGCTATTTGGGCTCCTAGTGTTAAGTATTTAAAATACTTATTCTTTCAATGCACAAATATACAATAGCACTTAAAGTAAACACATATCTGAATATCAAGATTCATAAAATTATGCCAGGAATTGCTTTGTAAATAAACTGATCAAAATTAAACATCTAGCCCTGTTGGTGCATTTTGGTACCTTACAATTTATAACACCTTTTTGGAATGTAATCTCTTTTACAATTTGAAACATAGGAATATCTGAAAGACAACTTTAAGCTTCATGAAGGTTTTAATTTTCATTGAACTTCTAGGCCTAACACAATCCTAGGATGTGATGGCAATATCTGACTTTAAGTGTACAATGTGTATTTTTGAATGAAATGGTAAATAAAAATATAAACAAATGAAATAACAGTAATATTCTACATAAATATATAACATGTGAATCCCTAATGCACACCCATGACAGATAACACTAATCATCTTTTCATTCATGCCAAAAAAAAAATTAAGCATTTTCTAAATGCTGGGCACCACTCCACACACTGTAGCACTAAACCCAGACTATAACACAAAACTAAACAGACAAAAATCTCTACTGTCACAGAGTTGGTGTCTACTGGCTTAATTGTGGGCTTTTTCAGGTAACCTAAGTTTAAGCCTCAGAATCTCAATACAGACTTCCCAAGCAGCTACCACCAGCAGATTAGAGTTAGCACAAGAGATGAGGCATTTTTAACACCACTGTGCTAAGTAAATTAACAGATATGAAAATATATATATTCCTAGGTATTTTATTCTCTTTGTAGCAATTACGAAAGGGAGTTAGCTCATGATTTGGCTCTTTGTATGTCTATTATTGGTGTATAGAAATGCTTGTGATTTTTGCACATTGATTTTGTATCCTGAGACTTTGCCGAAGTTGCATATTAGCTTATAGAGATTTTGGGCTGAGACGATGGGGTCTTCTAAATGTACAATCATGTCATCTGCAAACAGAAACAATTTGACTTTCTCTTTTCCTAATTGAATACCCTTTACTTCTTTTTCTTGCCTGATTGCCCTGGCCAGAACCTCCAATACCACGTTGAATAGGAGTGGTGGAGAGGGCATCCTTGTCTTGTACCAGTTTTCAAAGGGAATGCTTCCACTTTTTGCCCATTCAGTATGATATTGGCTGTGAGTTTGTCATAAACAGCTCTTATTATTTTGAGATACATTCCATCGATACCTACTTTATTGAGAGATTTTAGCTTAAAGGCTGTTGAATTTTGTCGAAGGCCTTCTCTACATCTGTTGAGATAATCATGTGGATTTTGAGAAAAACAAAGTGAAATATGTGTAGGAAAATGATATAATGTCTATAATTTACTGCAATATAATCTTAAAGAGGTGTTGGAGAAAGGGTGAGAGATTACATGAATGAGGCCAGCCCTTAGTGAGAACTGTTACAGTTGAGTGATGGGTAAATAGGGTTCATTACATATTCTCTCTACCTTTGTATATCCCTAAAATTTTTCCTTAACCAAATGTTTCTAAATTTTAAAAAATGAATATATCCTTGGTAACAAATATTTAACGTGCCATTTAAGAAATATTTATCAATATATATGGGTGTTTTAATTGTGAAAAGTAAATTTAAATTTAATTAATTTTAGTTGCAGAATGGAATGAAACAGAAATGGTGTTCACTCTGAAAGTCACTTTGTATAGATTATAGAACAGCTGATTGTAAGGGGTATTTTAAAATATGGCCCATTCCTTTCTTGATGATCTGCCTACGTCAGGTACGAGACTTCAGCCAGCTTCCTCGTTAGCAAACCAACTCAGTTAGCTTATCAACACAACACAGACAGAGATTGTAGACACATATTGACTTATGCTTACCATTAGTTTTATTTTCAACCCAAGCATTTATTGTTTTCCTCGTTTCTTCTGTAGACTGTTCAAAATCCACAGTTTGCAACCTGGCTTGATACCATTTCTCAGAACAGCTTAAATATTGCTGTAAAAGAAATGATAATTGAACAGCAATTCAAAAACAGTGTAAGGAAAACAAAAATCTACATCTTGATGTGTTCTAAAATTCTAATGCAGAGACAAAAACAGTTCCTATAAACAAGTCTGAGAGGAAGCAGAATCCACATGTACTTATTTTTAATAAAACAAATAAATTTAACAAAATCCAAAACTCTTCTAAAAGGAATGTTCAGAAGCCTTTTGTTGTTACTTCTGTCAGATGATCGACTTTCTTAGTTTTAAAGTGTTCAAAGCAAAATGACAAACTGCAATACAAGGAGCACCTTCTGACTCTATTCCTACTCTTTCCTCTTCAAAGCAGACATGGAGTTACTGCTCTCAGGTTATAGACAGGAAAACTGAGAAGTAGAGTGGTTCAGTGACTTGCTTTTCTGAGGTCTAACAGAAGGTTTCTCCCATGATATATATCAATCTCCTCACAAGCTACCATAAATAGAATTAATAATAAAAACATGATCTGATGTAGATACTTGGCATTTCTGTCAAATTTATGTAAAGTGTGAACAAAAGTATCTTAAAGAATGTATTATTTTGTTCACCTATAACATATTATCCAAGTGAAAGTGGTGTGTAAACTCAGTACAAAGAAATCACCTTTTCTTTTAACCAAAAATTCTTACTCCCAAGCCCCTCCTGTGTAGCATTCTGGAGCCACCATTGATGACCACCCATGGCCCTAGATTTTTATAGAACAGGAGATTTTCCATTGCCTTTCTGTCAAGACAACAGTGAAATCTACATGGACCCAAATGAGGTTGCCATGATTCAATTCCTGAGACCTTAGGAGCATACCTCCAATGCCCAGTGGGACCCAGTGACCATCGTGAACTTAATAAGATGATACAAGACTTTGAAATATGGAAGATGTGTAGCACAGAAGAAAAACAAAGCTTAACTAAGAGCAAAGTCTGGGCCTCAGCATGAATCTTGTCCTGGGCTGGATCCAGTTGTGATCGAAACAACCTTAAGTAACTCTCCACAGCCCAGGAGGTGAACGTTTGTCCAGCCAGAATCCTGAAATAACAAGGTCTCTCTCGTGACATAGTTCAAGACAATCTTCATGATGTGAATGAGAACCTTCTGACTTCAGGAACAGATGCCATCATGATCATCCTAAATCCACATTTATCTACTGTTATGTCTGGGTCACTGTTTTGAGAAGGCAAAGTCATGAGAGAAGGCACCCCAACTCGAAAGACCATGATTGTTAATCCCCACCACTCTAGACACTCTCCACAAATCATTCCCTGTATGTTTACAGAGCAGTAAAAGAAAATACATTCTAAACATCTATAATACCTACCCCAAGTTGTAAATATTCTGACTGTCAGAAACTTATCACATCCAAGACATAACCTGATCAGCCAAGCCAGGGAAGAACATTAGAAATTCATGGTTTCATACAGCTTCACCCAGCTGGCATTTAAATAACCCTGGTCAAACAAAAGCTTGTATTTCACCTCAGTCACAGCAGGATGATGCGGCAATTAAAAACAGGAGGATTGCTTTGGATAGGGGTCAAATCCAGGCTTTGCCATTTAAGTATCTCTGTGACCTTTGTCAACCTGACTTTTCAGAATCTGCTTCACAGTGTGTATATAGAATTAATGGAAATTTTATACCCATATCTTAGCACAATGTGAGGATTATAGGAGATAAAGCCTGTAATGTGTTAAGCAGAATGACTGGCACAGAGTAAACACTCAATAAAGCTACATAGGACCATGCTGTTGGTGAAGGGCATAAATGGTGTTAGAATATTGGAGCTAGACATAACTAAGCCTAATTCTCTCATTTTAAAGATAGAAGCGACTTGCCCAAAGTTATATATTCTAGATGGAAACAGAACTCCTTTCTCTTGGCTCACAATCCAATGGACTTTCAACGACTTCTTGATATTCTGCTATTAAGAACCTTTGAAAAAGCTACAAAGAATTGATTTTGTTTTTCTTCTGGTCCACAGGGATGGTTCTTACCTACTTTGTTTTGTGCTTCATCCCTGACCTTGGTTCTTGGACAGACTTAGGGATCTTGCAGAAGTCATTTTTATGTGATGTTTAGAACTTTACATGAGAGTTTCAGTAAAACCATTTCACTAAAACTGTAAGTCAGCTCAAAGTCAGTCTCTTAATGATAAATGTCATGTGACTCTTCTCACTCTTCATCAGTGTTGTGGTATGAAATTTAGAGGATGCCAAGAAAGTTGTTGACCACTCTTCCAAGTGGACTTACCTGATGGAATGCCATCATCTTTGTCCCGTAAAGTCTGTTGGCAATGCTGAGGGCATAGTTAGAGTCTGGCTGGTTGATTTGAGAGAATAGAACATCAAACTCAGAATGAATTCTTCCAGCTTGAGAGCACTGAAGCATTAGTAAACAAAGAATGGTGTATTAAATTGCTTGATTTTTGCCATTGGAGAGTGATAACTATCTAGAGACCAAGATGTTTGCCTCTGAATAAACGGGCTGTGAATATAAGGAAATGAGTTTCAAGCATTTTTCTTCCTTAGATTTTTGACTAGCACATTAATTTCACCACTCTGTAAGTTTGGTTGCAGTCTGTGTGCAGAATTATAAGTTACTGCATAATACATGTGTACTTGTTGGTCATAATGATTTAATTCAAAGGCAGTTTTCATAAATAAAGAGATCCCAGTGGGGTGTTTAGGGCAATAATTCCAGTGTAATTGCTGCTTTTGTAGTAACAGAATCATTTCTCTTCTCTCACACTTTTTTCTACTTCTCCATTTTTCATGTGGTCATTTAATCAAATAGCTCAGCCCTTCACTGAACTGACTTTACACACTAACTTGCTCCTCAGTGGTAGCAATTCTGCTAAGCTGCAGCTTTGATGCATTTGAAAGATGGCTAAGAATTTACGGACATTATAGGGAATATGCCTATATTCCCTAAAGCAAATGGTTCCTAAACCATGGACTTTGAACTTTTAATAGTAAGTTGGGTTCAGCGAAGCTGGTGTTCTATGAGTCTATATGCATTTATGTATTTTCTCAACCAATCACAATCAAACAGAAGTATTTTCATATAGGAGTTCTATATAATTTTGATGTCAAAACGAATCCTCCTACTGGAAAAAACTGGAGACCATAGTCTCAGAGCATGTGGGTTAGACAGCATCAAGCCATGTTTTCCCAGCATATAATTATAAGGTCAAGCAGCATGATCCTCTATCAGTCCCCACTCTAGACAGAAAAGTCTAACACCGCATAGACAAGACTGGCAGACTCAACATGAGACACCATCCATATAGGAACAAAAATGTTTGGTAAGGGTGGCAATACATCAGGTAATAAAATCTAAGAAAGTTTATTATTGTTATTGTTATCGTTATCATCATTACATTAAACTCTACAGGCTCTAGTTTTCATCAGGAGCGTTAAAGAGGGACACAAAGCCAGTTCCCTCATGGGCGGAAGAAGGAGCTCTTCTGCTCAACACCCAGACTATTATTTCATCCTTCTCTTAGGTTAAAGAGCATTTGACAACTCAGCAATAATATTATCATACCTTAGGTGAGTCCCTGAACTCTTGTTTTAATGAGCCTACAGTATGATTAAAATGAAGCACCTAGGAAAGAAAAAAAAAAAAGATCTGTTGGCATCAGAAGAAATGTACGGTCTGCAAAGGTTGCAGCTATAAGTATCTATTTTTCTATTTTAGATCAAGACCAATAGTGATAGGTAACATTTAATAATGTTATGTTCCAAACTCAGCTCCTAAACCAAGTCTTTGCATATCTTATTTAACCTTCCCAACAACTTTATGAGTAGATACTATTACCCTCATTTTATGTTAGGGAAGCTATTAGTAAGTCCAAGAGAGATCAATCAGCTCGCCTCAGACCATTGTCAAGCTCCAGGGACTAATCTCTTATCCACTAGACCCTTCTGTCCCTGTTCTTGGTCTGTTAACTAGGACAGTACCCATCTGGGGCTACGTAAGACCTTACATGGTTTCCCAGCACAAACAATAATAAGATTTGCAAGTATCCTAAGAGTTGTTAAGTGATATTCTCCTCTATTCCATTGCAATAAAAATATATCTAATGGAAAAATCTCTAATGTTAGCCTATATAACCTGAAAAGTCACCTTTCCTTTCTGAGTCTCAGTTTTTCAATCTGTAAAGTGTGGATAACAATCCCTAACTGTTATGAAGTTCAAATGTAATCATGAAAAATTTTTTAAACTTGGTAATGCCTAAAATGGCATTACGTTTATTATAAATTTAACCTTCTAGAGAACAATAATAGTACCTCTGTCACATTTAAATCACTGAAAGAAGGGACTCTAAAAGTAAACTGCAGAGATTTATTTGTGATACCATTGATGGTAAGGAAGAGATCACACATTACATTATTTGCACTAAAGCATACTAAATTAATCAAACCATTATCAATTTTTAAGAAATATGCTCTACTCAATGTGTTTTTTTTCTCTCCCAAGGTGGCAGTTTTATTGATATAAATATAGAATTTATTTGGCTGACCCAGAGGAGGTATAGAAATTTCTGGGCCCTCGGCAAATCTCTATGGAATTCCATACCTTCTCCAATTGCTCTGCACTCTCTCCCCTGGCACCAAGGAGGACCATGCTTAGAGCATAAAGTAGACTCAGCGGGGAAAAGAAGATGTTATCTCCTACGTTGTTACTGTTGAGCTCTTTGAACACATCAAGGCAAAATTCAACATTAGCTGTGCTGAGAGAACCCATTTTTATGCCAACCACTGCCTGAGAACAGAAGGGAAAAAATTATCAGAACATCACTTAAAATTACAGCTAGGATCTGGAGTTCAGTTATTAAATTTCATGAGTTTAAGTATCAGGACACACCACTTTATGAAAAATTACACACCCTTATCACAATTTCTGATTAATTAGTAAATGCAAGAGAGGGAAATTCACAGTAGTTTTAGGTTCTAATGAATAGAAGACTTACTATTCCTTCAGCAAACAGCTAAAATCTGTTTTACTATCATTGGTGTATATTTTCAAATGGTCTATGATTGTTCTGGAGCAAAAGATCAAAAGGAATTGGATCTTTGTGTTCTGAATTTCCATGCTTTAAGACATCCCTGTTCCTGGAGTTTGTGCAGAAAAATTCTTGAACTGCACAAGATCAGCCAATCAAGATACTTTCCCACTAGACTGCCCACTTCTGCAGTGTCACAGGAGGAGAACATCTCCATCATTTTTGTACAAACAAGTTGACAGCCCTTGCAAAATTCCCTGCACATTTTTATCTCCTCAGTGGGACCTCATTCCCTGTACCCTTCATGAAAGCAAGACAATACTAACAAGTAGGTTCTGCCACAAGAAAGCGGTCAGAGCCCTCAGCCCTGAGACCACAGCCATCATGTTTATGAAAGTAGAAATGGAAAAGGGAAATCCAAGAGGAAAAAAAAAGGCACTGAGTAGGTATTATCTTATGACAAGAATATGTCCGGAAAGAAGAATTCATTCTATTCAGTTCCACAAACATTGATTGAGCAGCACTAACTGTAGAGGGTTATGGATATAAAAATGAACAAGAATAGTTTCTGCTCTCAGGGATGCTTCATTCTTCAGGAGCCTCATTGCCATCAAACACTTTCTTCTTTTAACTTCTGGATCATCATGCTCTCTTGGTTCACAGCCTGGCTCCTTGAGTGCTCCTTCTCCCTCTCTTTCACAGAATCTCTCCCAATTTTCAACCTCTAGACATCACAATACAACAGAATGCTCATCTTGAGCCTCTTCTCTATGAACACTCATACCCCAGGTGATCTCATTCAACTTCATGCCTCCAATGTCCCTAATATGCTGTTAGCTCCTGCATTTCTGCTGCCCTTGAATTCCAAACCCATATATCCAACTACCTATTCAATATCCACTTGGATGTCTAATATATATCTCAAACTTGACGTGTCCAAAAGCAAACGCTTGGCTTACTAACTCCTCTCTCCAGCCTTTGTCCCTCACAGCCTTCTTTACCTCTGTAAATAGCAATTCCATTCTTCCACTTTCTCAAGCTCAAAACCTTGGGATCATCTGCAAGTACTTTCTCATTCTTATTCAACCAATGAAAAAAAGTCTGTTTTCCCCATCTTTGGAAATATTCCCCATCTGCACATTTCTCATGCTCCTCAGTTTTAATAGCATGAGAGGTGCTCCTAAATTACTGAAATAATCTCCTAACTGTTTTCTACTCCAGTCTTTACCCTCCTCCATGATATTTTTGATAGACTAGTGTTGTTTTTTGTTTGTTTGTTTGCTTGCTTGCTTGTTTGGTGTATTTTTTTGAGATAGAGTCTTGCTCTGTCGCCAGGCTGGAGTGCAATGGTGCAAATCTTGGCTGACTGCAATCTCTGCCTCCAGGGTTCAAGCGATTCTCCTACCTCAGCCTCTCAAGTAGCTGGGACTGCAAGCATGTGTCACCACACCCAGCTAATTTTTGTATTTTTAGTAGAGACGGGGTTTCACCATGTTTGCCAGGATGGTCTCAATCTCTTGACCTCATGATCAGCCCACCTCGGCCTCCCAAAGTTCTGGGATTACAGGCTCGAGCCACCGCACCTGGCCCAACTAGTGTTTTTAAAATATCTGTTAGTTATGTACTCCTCTGCTCAAAAACTCCACTGGCTTCCCTTTTTTTCAGAGAAGAAGCCAAAGTCCTTACTGTGACCAACAAGGCCCTCTGTGATCTGGCCCTGGCCACCTGTCAAGCTTCATCTACCAATCTCCCACCAGCTCACTCCACTTTAGCCATGTCACCCCCTTGCATCCTTTCAACATAACAAGTACATTCAACCTCAGGGCATTTGCACTTTCTATTCCTCTTCCATGATGTTCTTCCTGACGATATTTAAATGGCTCATTCCAGCAGCTTCATCATCTCTGTTCAGATAGCATCTCAGTACTAAGGCTCAGCCTACATCCCTCCATTCCATTACTGTAGCACATACCACCACCGGGCTTACTACACATGTATTGATTATCTGATTCCCTCCTCTCTATAGTACATTAGAGCAAGGACTTTGTTTTGTTTTTATGTTTTATTCCAGCATCTAGACAAGCCCTATCCATAGAATAGCCACTCTATACATGTTTACAGAAGGAAGACATGAAGAAGGGAATTTCAATCCAGTAAGTACTATGATATGCTGGTGTGCACAGAATACTGTTAAAGGAGAGAGGAGAGACACAGAACCAGGGTAAGAGTTACAGTTAGCCCTACTGAAAATATCCCTGCTGCTTCTAGAAGAATGAAATAAGCATCATCCAAGTATATACATATAGGGAGAGCACTCCTGTCAGAAGGAATAGCATGAGCAGAACCTCAAACACCCGAAAGATTAATTTTTTATTACAAATGCATGAAATAAGAGTTAAAAAGTGGTGGGCAGAAGAGCTGAAAATAGTCAGGACTATGATCTTAGAAGCTTTGCATGCCCTTTGAGGAGAAATCAGAGATCACACCCCAGATAGCTCATGATAGAATTGGGTCTTCATGCCACCTAGTCAGAAGTCATATCATCTTTCTGATAATCAACTTCTAAATCTCTCTCCTTCTCTTCTTCTTTCTCCCCAGACAACATATTAAAGAAAAAAAAGTTGCTTCCCCACCCTTCAGCCCTTCCCTTTCACTCGGTTGTTTTGTGCTGAAAGAGCCTGTTTTAATGCAGATTTCATGCAGCCATGGGCCTCAGAGGAGGCTTCACCCTTCCCCCACCCCAAGAACAAGCCTGGATTAGTCTAAGCCAGTTGAGGGAATTCTATGTCCCAAGTTTCTAGTGTAGGAGTCAGAAGGTACCATATGTCTTGCTGGAAAGACAGAAGACGTTGCTGGAGGGCTTTTGGAAAGGGCTTCTGATATGAAGAGATCCGCAAAAGGAAACGAGCCTCTTCTTCCTCTCACAGTTGGGTTATCTGCATGTGACTACTACTGAAGCAGCTATTTTGTGACCATGAGGTAGCCAGTCTAAGAGGATAACCCAGGATTTCAGAGAGGAAGGACGGACGGAACTTGGATCCTTAATGACACACCATTGAGTGAATGGATTACCTAATCCTGGGTCTGCCGTAGCATGAGATTTCTTTTCATGTGAAATAATAATTTTTTCTTACTGTTTAAGCCATTGTAGTTGAGTCTTCTGTTACTTGCAGCTAAAAGCATTCTAACTCATTTCAAGGGTTTTTCTATTCACCCTTGTTCACTAGGGCCAATTAGCTCACTTACTCCACGTTCCCCTTTCTGTAGCATAGCCACACTATACCCTGGTTTAGTCCACCGGATATACAGAAATATTTTGTTATTTTACCTCCCATCTTCTAGATTACAGCCTTGCCCTCTTTTAGAATCCGAGTCTAAGCCTATATGCTCTATGACACTATGACAAAGGCCAATACATATCCCCGCCAATATGTATTTATCCTAGTTACTAATGTGTCTTATTTCTAGTTAGTACGTATCTGATCTGAGCTTTCTGGAGATGTGTTCTCTGGGGTATGTCCTTGTTTGTCATCAATTTAGTCATTCATGTCATGCTTTTCATCCTTTATCAGGCAGAGAGAGACCAGAAGGGAATATATGTGACTTGTGGACTTACAAAATAATGGCCCATGACATTTATATAGGAAAATTCACAAATCCTATAATCAAAACCAGTTGCCCTAAAATAATCATTAAGTGGGAGATGCTGTGTGTTCCGGTTCTCAGGCAGCCCAGCACAGTCTAATAGGGCCCAGCAGTTATACCATACCAGGCCTGGACCACACTTTTCTTTGTTCTTGACAGTTTTAAAAACAATATAACAGGAGGTTTTTACTAATCTTATTTTGCTAAAATACAATTGTGTACCTTTAACAGGATGTTGTCCTTCAAGGTGATTTTAATACAGCTCTCTGTAACACATGTAGTAATACCCGTGTCTGTGAAAGCTCTTTGTTTAGTTACTTTAATAATGAAAGCACTTCCAGTAGTAAAGTACATCCAAGTCAGCCGCTCTTCATACTGCAGTCTGCATGTTAGTGAATGAAGTAAGCTAGTGGAGTTGTATTCTGGAATGTAATGTAAATTTATTTATCTTACGTCATGTTGTAGTTATCAAATAGCCTGTTCGCATACCATTGTAGCCCTGCAGTTACTAGAGCACCTAAGAAAAGAGTTTGGAATACACTGACAGGCCACTTATTGTGTGCCAGGCACTTTTATTAGTCTGTTTATCTGTTTGTTTCTTCTTTTACAGCCACAAGCATACAAGGTTGAGGTCATTGCATGCTTCGGTTCTTAGCATAAGCCATCACTGAATTACAAGGCCATTCTCTTCTTTGCTTATGGCCTTTGACCCAGTTCATTTCCTTTCTTCTCCATCACCATAGACACCGCTTATAATTTGTTTAAAGAATATTCTTTTATTTCTTTGGTCTCCTGTAAACTATTAATTTCTTTATCTTATGCATTTTTAAATTTGCATAAATGAAGTTATGTTAAATAATACTTAACATACGCTTTGGGAGGCCGAGGCAGGTAGATCCCTTGAGCCCAGGAGTTTGAAGCCAGCCTGGGCATCATGGCGAAAACCCCATCTCTCCAAAATATTTTTTAAAATGTCCAGTCACGGTGGCACATGCCTGTAGTCCCAGCTACTCAGGAGGCGTAGGTGGGAGGACTGCTTGAGCCCAGGAGGTCAAGGCTGCTGTGAGCAGTGATTGCAACACTGCACTCCAGCCTTGGCAACAGAGTGAGATCCTGTCTCAAAAAAAAACATAAACATAAGTTTCAACATACTTTTCACTTAGTACTAGATTTTTAAGATTCATCCCTGTTATTCTGGGAATACAGTCCATACCTTCTAACTGCTGCATTCTTCTGCTTGCACCACATTAATTTGCCCATTCATTCGCCAATGGCAGATACCCAAATGGCTTCCTTCATACCACCACAAACAGTGCCATGATGAACGTCAGCACACCTACTCCCTTACACAGCTGCATGAGAATTTCTTTGTAAAGGAAATGGCTAAATTACAGAGTTCATGTATATGCCAGGGAGTACATGTGTATTATTTAGAATCTTGAGTCTTGCAGGATGAGTGATGATGTTTGCCTCACTTCACAGTTAGATATTACGGCTCTTCAAGCAGTGAGCTTATAGTACCAAGAAAGAATACTTTAGCTTCCGGTTCAGGTTTTTCTCAAAAATCATTGGCAATATATAATAATAATTAATTCAAATGGATTTTGAATTAATTATAGTTTGAATTAGAATAATTCAAATTTTAATTAGTAACATAGTTAAAATTCTGTCTTGCAAAAGACATGCTAAATATCAAATGAACTTTGCTTATTGGCAAGACAGAATTTTAATTATATTATGAATGTAGCATCAAAGTGAATGAGATTTCCTCATTCATTTTCCAAAATTCCACCTTTCTAGCCATTTGCAGAGATCTTTCACAATGGAGTTTCTATGTGATTCTTATATTTAACTGTTTTTATTAACAATTCCCTCTGTATCTTGGTGATTGCCTTTGCATGTGCACAGGTGTGTATGGATGGATTTACAGATTTTGGTTCATTGAATATACTGGTCTTCCTCACTAAATTGAACATTCTTTAAGGGAAGAGAAAAGTCATCTGTAAAATTGTCAGTGTCTTCCACATTCACCCAGGAATCAATACTTATTAGAGAAATCAATATTCTGGATGTTTTACAACTTCAAGTCTAGTTAATGTTGCCTAGTCCATTTCATGGAAGCAGAACTCATGGAAGGCAGAAGTCCCAAGTCACACAGAATTTTATCAAAGATGTATGGACCCCCCAAAACAGCCCCCACACAAGTGGTGAGGAAGTTGACTGTGTCTTGGAAATAAATCTTCTTCAAGGAAATGAGGTGTGTCATCTGGAAGTTGTTATGACAGAAAAGAAGGATTCTACGCTGCAGCCCTTCCAGGTTGAGAAGAGGGATTTCCGGAAGAGACGACTATATTTGGGATATGTGTGGAAGGGAACACATCTTAGAATGGGATACTGACACTAAAGGACTGCAATGGATAGAAGACCTGAGCCTGTCCTTTTGGAGGAAATACATCTCCAAGGGTGGCTAAGACACCAGCATCTTACAATCTATACCACACCATATGTAGGTTCTTCCCCTTTCACGAGACCCTTCTATTGTGACCACTTATCTAGCACCTGCCTCTGCTTCCCTAAATCAGAGCTATTCTTTTACTCTCACTCTGCCCTACAACTTAGTGAATTTCACATCTGCTCATTCCTAGAAGTAGTAGGAATTTCAGAATGTTCACATAAATATAAACCATGTCATTTTACCTGCATGTACAGAATACACATATTACTTAGGAGACTAATTTTAAAGCTGTAAGAGGAAACTGAAATGCAGGAAAAGAAAGAAATTGTCTCCAACACATAGTGATTATTAAGGCTAGCACAGTGAAGTTGAGATCTTCTAAGGAGCTAAGAAGTGTTTCAATACATAGAGGCCACAACATGCATGGCTAGCTTGTGTTTTGAATAAAGATTAGTAAGTAGAAAATATCAACAGAGTTCCATTTTACTAAACATTTCAAAGATCCGAAATCAAGTCAGCCTGCCTCAAAGATTTTTAAATGCACACTATCAACGAGATACCCAAACATGCTAATGCACTTATCAAGGGTTCAGCAAATGTCACACTCAAATAATAAGCTGCCCCTTCATTTGGTTCATTACACAACCTGTCCAAATGCCATGGTTTACTCTTATTTGTTGTTCTCTTCGACAACAAGCACAGATGAGACAACAAAGTAAAGAAACATTTATCTTACCTTTGTTGCTTTCCAGTGGTGAAGTTCACAGTGTGGCAAGTTAGACTGGAGCTGCATGCTCAGAAGGAAATATAAAACCTTCATATTTTGCCCCTCCCTTTTCATTTGTGTCCTTAGTGATTCAGCTCTTCGCCTGCTGGTTGAAAAGTGCAGCCCTGAAAAAGAAGGTCATCAAGAGCTTCTTTAAATCTCCAGAGCCCAGTATGGTGGCTCACTGCGGCAATACCAGCACTTCAGAAGGAGAAGGTGGGACGATTGCTTGAGGCGAGCTAGGAGTTTGGGACCAGCCTGGGCAACATAGTGAAACCCTGTTCTCTATTTTAAAAAATTAAAAAATAAAAATAAAATTACTAGTGAGATTCCCAGAGACTCCCAAGATGGCCAGTGCTTTTCAGAGAAGCACCCAGTTCTTCACCTCCTTCTGCTTTAGTAAGGAAAATCATTGACAAACCTAGCTTCTATTCAAGAAAAACAAGCTGTCTGTCAAAGAGATTGCCATCAACCCAACAAGTTGGCAGTGCCATATGCAAAATTCCAGGGATCTCCAGTGTCGGTGCACATGATACAAAGCTATTTAGTAGGAAAGACCCCAGCTGTGTCAGATGCTTCCTGACCTGAGGAACACTCATCCCAAGATCTTCTGGGCTCTTTTGCATGGAGCACATGTTTTTATGTGGAGCTTCAGCAATCTACTAGCAGGTAAATCCTGTCCCATAAAAAAACACAAGGGTTATGGAGTTAGTAATAACTCAAGCAAGGGTTATTCTGTGGTTTCAGTTTAAAAGCTTGGTGGGAGCAACAAGCCAGCCCTACCTAAAGCGAATTCAGAGGCTGTCATGATTCAGGAGTTGGAAAGAAAAATTACAGATTACAGGTAGGAATGAGAGTTAAAGACAGATAGTGTTTGGGCTGTGTAGTAGGCAGAATCAGTATTATGAGAAAATTCCAGCTTCCCAAAGGCCAGTCTTGACAGTGCAATGCACAGCCCAGCCTCCCCAGGTTGACACCCCTTGCCAACTAATGATAGCAGACTGCACCACACTTAAGATAGAAAAAAATCCTTTAAGGCCAATGATTTTCTCTTCATTTTCAGTGCACTGTATTTCTCCTCTTAGTCCAAACTAAACCATTCTACAAGACAAGAGAACCAGAAAACATGTGTCTAAAGTTATAGCCCTAATATCCATTTTGCACATAAGGTTCTCATAAAAATAATTGTACACAACCAATCACACAGAACTAAAAGGGATCCCAAGTCTGTCCAGTCTTTTTCTGCTCAGAGCACATGTTTTCTGACATGAGTCAATTCCAGCTGGGGGCTTTCAGGGCTCAAAAGCCTCGTATCTACCATTAGAGCTGATCTTCTACCTTTCGACTTTGTTTTCATCTCTCTTGAGAGTCCATAAAAAAAGGGGTTGAATCTCTTAGCTTTTTTTCTGTCTAACCATTAGGGTCATCAGAGGAGGTCTTTTCATACCTTTGATCTAGACTGTATTCCTGTTATTTTACCTGTCAGAAAGGAAGACTTATTTCTGATTTTTCCTTCCAGTTGGAAGGACATCTGTTAGCATAACACTCTTCACCTCTCTTTATCCTCAAATTCACTCTTGCTCCCCTAGTGTCTTGGTCTGGATTCTCTGAAAGCAGAGCCCCAGATAAAGGCTCACATGCATGTAGTTTATTTGGGAAGCGGTCTCAGGGAATAAAAATAGAAGAGAAAGAGGGGTAGAACAGAGATCGAAAGAAAATCAATACAATTCTTACACAATGGGCCACTGGTACCTGAATCCATGGAGTTTTGGAGGAATCTTACGAAATGTGTCTCAAAGCTGTCCACCCAGAGAAAGAAGAGGGGAAGCATATATCTATGGGCTTTCATCTTCATTGGTCAAGGAGGGTGCCATGGTTGGTAACTCGGATCACACTTGCATGAGTGTCGAATGTGCACATTCCACACCAAAGCATCGTCACAAAGCCCTGGATCTGGAAGCCAGGTGTGAGAGGAAGTGCCTCCAGGTTGCAATGCACAAAGTTATTTAAAGCCTATGCAGAACTGGTGACCTCAGCAGAAGGTAGATTAAGAGGTAGGGTGACAGAATATGAAGTGACTATACATAACTCATTTATATATATAAAAATATATATATATAAACTTATCAAGAGTTACAGTTAAGAAACTAAGCTAGCCACAGGCTGGGGAAAAATATTTACAATGCAGGCCTATAAAAAGTATTTTTATACAGAATACACAAAAAAGTACAACTCAGAAAACTAAATATAAATAGGCAAAATATTTGTACAGGCACTTCACTAAAGAATGCATATGAATGGTCAACAAGCACATAACAATGTGTCCAACATCATTAGTCAGCAGAGTAGTGATAATTAAAAAAACATCATAGCCATTTCATTTCACACCCATTAGAATGAGTCAAGAAGAAGGATTGACTACACCAAATGTAGACAAGGATATGGAGCAACCAGAGGACTACTACAGTGTTCAACCACTTTGGAAAACTGACAGATACTTAAAAAGTGAAATATGCACCTACCTTATGATCTAGCAATTTCTTCAAAGTATTTGGCTAAGAGAAATGGCATAAATCCACAATAAGCCTTCTACAAGAATGACAGATGTAAGGGCCACACATTGTATATCCATCAAAAGGAAAAAGCATGAACAAACTCTGTTGCATCTATACAATGGAAAACCCACAGCATTTAAAAGCCCCAAACTACAAGTGCATACAACAACACAGACAAATATGAAAAGCATCATTGCTGAGTGAAAGAAGCCAGGACACAAAGAAGTAGGCAGTTTTTAGCAAAAATAATATATGAATATGAAACCAGATTGGTGGTTTTTTGTTCTTGGGGAAGGGTTGACTGGAAATAATTTTTCTGGAGCAATATAAATGTTTCATTTCTTGGTAGGAGAATGGGTTACATGCATGCATGTATTAGTGTCAAAATTGATTTAACTGATTGATTTGAGCATTTCAATCAATTATATGTCAATATGGTGGTTTTCTTTCCCTTTTTTTTCCAGTTTCTCACAATGGTAACATATTCCTAAACTATAGTACATAGTCACAACCAGGATATTGACATTAACAAAGTCAAGATACACAGTCAAGAAGCTCCTGGGGAAAAGCTTGCAAATCTTAGCTCTCTGAGCATGGGGAAGATTTGGGGGTTGACACTAGTCTTTTTAGGTTTCGTCCACAAAGCCTCCCTCTGCTCACACTAAAACTTACTTTAAATATTTCTTGTAGGACTTTGTCAGCACACCACAAAGTTAGGCAATGAATGAAAGGAAATTATTGTGGTTCTTTAAGAGTTTTGTGTGTATAAATTACTTCTCCAATGTGATGGTCTCCTACATTTGTTGATCTCAATACCTCTGAATATTTATACCTTGTGTAGTGTCCTTGCCTTTGACTATTTTTAAACATTAGAATGTGTCAAAAATAATGTTTTGTCAATATACAAAAGTCAATTGCTTTCCTATATACTACCAACATACAATTGGAACTTGAAATTAAAAACAGCACTGTTTATATCACCAACTCCAAAATAAAATACTCAGATATAAATATAACAAACTATGTATAAGACCTAGATGAAGAAACTGTAAAATTCTGTTAAAAGAAATCAAAGAAGAGCTAAATAAATGGAAGGATATTTTATGCTCATGGATAAGAACATTCTGTCATGTTAAAATGTCATTTCTTTCCTACTTGGTTTATAGATTCAGCATATTCCCAATCAAAGTCCCAGCAAGTTACTTTTTGGGTATCTGAAAGCTAATTCTAAAATTTATATAGAAAGGCAAAAAGCTCAGACTAACCAACATGACATTAAAGAGAAAAGGAAAGTAATTTTTGGTAGAGGACAGATACTGTCTGACTTCAAAACATACTGTAAAGCTATACTAATCAAGACAATGTGTTATTGGTGAAGGAATGGACAAGTAGATCAATAGAACAGAAAAAANAAAAAAAAAAAAAAAAAAAAAAAAAAAAACAGAAATAGACTCAATATGGTTTGACTCTGTCCCCACCCAAATCTCATGTTGAATTGTAATCCCCCATTGTTAGAGGTGAAGCCTGGAAGGAGGTGACTGGATCAGGGGGATGTTTTAGCACCTTTCCCCTAGTGCTATTTCATGATAGAGTTCTCATGAAATCTGTTGTTGTAAGTGTGTGTCGATTCTCTCTTTGCTCTCTCTTCCCTGCTCTGCCATAATAAGACAGGCTTACTTCCCCCTCACCTTCCACCATGATCGGAAGTTTCCTGAGGCCTCCCAGCCATGTTTCCTGTGCAGTCCACAGGACTGCAAGTCAATTAAACTTTTTGTTCTTTGTAAATTACCCAGTCTCAGGTATTTCTTTACAGCAGTGTGAAAATGGACTAATACAAGACCTTAAAAAGCATAGTCAGCTGATCTTTGACAAAGGATCAAAGGCAATTTACTGCAGAAAGGATAGTCTTTTCAACCTATGATTCTGGAACAACTGGACAACCATATACAAAAAAAAATTAATCTAGGCACTAACCTTACCTTTTACAAAAATTAACTGAAAAAATGACCATAGACTTGAATGTAAAATGCAAAACAATAAAACTTTTAGAAGATGACCTATAAAAAAATCCAGGTAACTTTAGGTTTCTTGATGAGTTTTTAGATGCAATACCCAAAGAATAATCCAAGAAAGAAAAAGCTGATGCTAGACTTAATTAAAATTAGAAACTTCTGTGCTACAAAAGACACTGTTAAAAGAATGAAAAGACAATTCCACAGACTAGGAGAAAATATTTGTACAATATACATCACATAGAGGATTTGTATCCAAAAACAAACAAGAAACTCTTAAAACTCTACAATAAGAAAACAAACAACCAAATAAAAAACAAAGTAAGCCAAACATCTGAACAGGTGCCTCACCAAAAAATACATATGAATGGAAAATAAGCATATGAAAAGATGTTCAACATTATATATCCTTAGGGAATTTCAAATTAAGACAACACTGAGATACTATTATGTCTATTTGAATGACTAAAACTCCAAAGCTCTATCAACACCAAATGCTACTGAGGATATGAAGCAACATGAACTCTCACTTATTATTGGGTGTTATTGGAAGGGATGTAAAATAATACTGCTACTTTGAAAGACAGTTTGGCAATCTCTTTTTTGTATTGTTTTCTTGAGATTTTATTGGTTTTTTATATTTTATTAGTTTTTTATGTTGTTTTTTATTGATTTTTTAATTGGTTTTAAGTTCTGAGGTGTATGTGTAGGAAGTGCAGGCTTGTTACATAGTTAAACGTATGCCATGTGGTTTGCTGAACCTATCAACCTATCACCTAGGTATTAAGCTCAGCATGCATCAGCTTTTTTCCACTCCTGCCCTCCCCCAACAGGCCTCAGTAAGTGTTGTTCCCCTCCCTGTGTCCATGTGTTCTCATTGTTCAGCTTCCACTTATAAATGAAAACATGCAGTAGTTGGTTTTCTGTTTCTGCATTAGTTTGCTGAGGATAATAGCTTCCAGCTTCATCCATGTCCCTTCAAAGGACATGATTTCATTCTTTTTTATGGTTGCATAGTATTCCATGGTGTATATGTACCACATTTTCTTTATCCAGTCTATTACTGATGAGCATTTGGGTCAATTCCTTGTCTTTGCTATTGTGAATAGTGCTGCAATGAACATCCGTGTTCATGTATCTTCATAATAGAATGATTTATATTCCTTTGGGTATATGCTCAGTAATGGGATTGCTGGTTCAAATGGTATTTCTGATTCTAACTCTTTAAGGAATCACTGCACTATCTTCCACAATGGTTGAACTAATTTACACTCTCACCAGCTTGATTGGTTGGCTATTGATACTTGTGTTTGCATCACAAAGTTCTCATGCTGTATTTTTCAGCTCCATCAGGTCATTTGTGTTCCTCTTGCGACTGGTTATTCTAGTTAACCAACTCCTGTATTCTTTTATCATGGTTTTAGATTCTTTGCATTGGGTTAGAACATAATCCTTTAGCTCAGTGAAATTTATTATTACCTACTTTCTAAGGCCTGATTCTGTCAGTTCTTCCATCTCAGCTTCAGACCTGTGCTGCGTCCATGCCAGAGATGTGTTACGATCATTTGGAGGAGAAGAGGCTTCAATTTCTGGATTTTTTTAAATCTTTTTTTTGTTGGTTTTTCCTCATCTTTTTGAGATTTGAGGCTGATGACCTTTGGATGGGGCTTTTGTGGGCTCTTTTTTTGTTGATGTTGTCGTTGTTGCTTTTTGTTTGTCTTCTAACAGTCAGGCTCCTCTTCTGCAGGTCTGCTGCAGTTTGCTGAGGGTCCACTCCAGACCTTGTTCACCTGGATCTCACCAGCATAGTTTTCAGAATGGCAAAGATTGCTGCCTGCTCCTTCCTCTGGAAGCTTCGTCCCAGAGAGGCACCTACCTGAAGCCAGCCAGAGCTATCTTGTATGAGGTGTCTGCCAACTCCTATTGCGAGGTCTCACCTAGACAGAAGGCGTGGGGTCAGGGACCTTCTTGAGGAGGCAGTCTGTCCCTTAGCAGAGCTTGAGCGCTGTGCTGGAGGAGTCCCCCTCATCAGGATCAGCCGATCTCTTTGCCAGCAGGCAGCAAAGATCAAGTCAGCTGAACCTGGGACCAAGACCAGCCCTCCAGCCAGGTGCTCTGTCCCAGGGAGATGAGAGTTCTGTCTGTAAGCTCCTTACTAGAGCTGGTGAGCTTCCTGCAGGGATGCCCTGCCCAGTGAGGAGGGATCTAGAGGGATCTGGCCACAGACACTTTGCTGCACTTTGGGGAATTCCATACAGTCCAAACCTCCTAGTCTCCATAGCACTGTCAGGGGAAAACTGCCTGCTAAAGACACAGTAATAGTGGTTGCCCTTCTCCTTTCCCCGACCTTCTGGGAAATTAGTCATCCCAGGCAGACTCCAGCAGTCTGAGAGGCAAGGTTCAGCCTCTCAAAGAAAGGCTTAACTCAGAGAATACACACTGATAATGGAGGTTTCAAGCCAGGATTCTTAGCTTGCAGGGTTCCATGGGAGTGGGATCCAGTAAGCAAGACTGCTTGGCTCCATGGCTTCAGCTCCCTTTCCACAGGAGTGGACAGTTGTCCTGTCTCACTGGAGTTCCAGGCACTGCTAGAGTATGTAAAAACTCCAGCAGCTCAGTGACTGCCCGAATAGCCACCTAGTTTTGTGCTTGAAACTGAGGGCCCTCCTGGTGTAGGCTCACGAGGGAATCTCCTGATTCATAGATTGCAAAAATCTGTGGGAAAAGTGCCGTACCCCTGGTGGGTAGCACAGTCCCTTATCGCTTCCCTTGGCTGGGAGAGCGAGGTCCCCTACTTGGTGCACTTCCCAGATAAAGTGATATTCCACCCTGCTTGGGCTTGCACTCAGTGGGTTTTGCCCATGGCCTAGCCAGTTGCAGTAAGATGTACTATGTACCTCAGGTGGAAACGCAAAAGTCACCCACATTCTGCCTTGGTCTCTCTGGGAGCTGAAGGCCAGAGCTGTTTCTATTCACCCAACTTGGCCCCAGTTTCCTAATCTCTTTAACAAACCTAACCATAGTGTTACTATGTGATCCAGCAATTGCACTCCTAGATATTTATCTGAATAGGTTGACATTCATGTCCACCCAAATAAGTTTAAATTTATGCCACACAAATACCTGCACAGAAGTGTTTATGAAAGCTTTATTTATTGTCAAAAATTGGAACTAACAAAAATGACCTTTAATAGGTAAATAGGTAAACAAACCATGGTACATCCACACAATGGTATATTATTTGGCACTAAAAAAAATTACCTGTCAAGTCATGAAAAGACATGGAGAAACCTTAAATGCATATTGTTAAATGAAAGAAGCCGACCTATGGCTACATACTGTATGATTCAAACTACATAACATTTTGGAAAAGACAAAACTATAGAGAGAGTCCAAAGATGAGTGGTTGACAAAGGTGTAAGGTGTCAGCCTAAACACACACACACACACACACACACACACACACACACACTCTCTAGAGAACAGATTGAGAACTTGTCTTCCTATTTGGTGTGCTTTCCTCTGGTTGATCCCCACCCTTCACCTATTTTACATATACCTACCCTATCCTAATTGGTTTTCTACATTGTCTACACCTTTAAGTGGTGTCTTCACTTTAAACTTTTTTGCATACTCACAAACCAATCAGCATGCTTTCCCCATTCTGAGTCCATAAAAGACCCCAGATCCAGCCACACAGGGATTTTTACACCTTCAGGTAGGGGGACCACCCCCATGTCCCCTTTCCACTGAAAGCTGTTTCATCACTCAATAAAATTATTTTTCATCCTCATCACCTTCCAATGTCCCATGTATCCTTGTTCTTCTTGAGCATGGTACAAGAGCTCAGGAATCGCTGAATGTGGATACAAGCTATAACACAGGCAAGCTGGTGCATGCCTGCATGACTGAGTGGGGCTCAGGTAGGGCATTGCCAGCCGGAGATCCCCAGCTTGCAAAGGAACCAAGAAGAAAACTCCTACATCAGAACTTTATGAGGGAAGTCAAGGATTAGCTGATCTCATTCTGTGGAACAAGCATGTTTGGTTGACAACATGCCTATGCACAACAAAGAAGGGAAGACATACAGTGGTTTCCAGCCTTCGTTCCTAATTCTTTTTCGCTATAAATTCATCAAAAGCCTTAGTTGGGTATCCAACCAATATTAATTGATCATGTATGACATGCAAGTTACTGTTCTAGTATAACTGAGTATCCCAATTTTTCTAAGCAATAAAGAATGAGGGTTTTTTCTCTTTTCTCTTTCCTCTTTTTCCCCCACTTCTTACTTAGATCTTTAGAAATGCAATTAAAACCATTTAACTTCCCTTCAACAGGCATAATTATCTAGCTGTGTGCTTACTTAAAAACTCATGAGCAGAAATCCCTCCCACCAAGAGATTGCCTGGAGAGACATAGTCAATTTATAACCAAAAGTATGCCTGCTACAAAATTTTCTCCCACCTGGAGAGAATCTGAAGACAAGACCACTCTATAACCTAGTTCTGACCATGATGGTACCAGCTCAACCACCCAGTGGATCAAATACCAAAACAAGTCACAGGGACTCCCCACCAGCTCACTCCCTTCCCTGCATGCCATTCATGCCACATTCCCTTTTAAAAGCCCATGCTTTCTGCTCCAAAAGTGAAGCAGCACCCTTAAGGCAGGAAGTCGTACTCCTTCCCTTAAGCTAGCTATGGAATAAAAAGTCACGTTCTTTATACCTCATTCTTCTGTGCTGGATTCTCCAAGCAGTGAGTGACTCTTTGCAGTGTGTTTTGTTGCACTAGCATGGTGTGTACAGCAAGGAATATAGGAATATAGCCACGTTCCCACCATGGAGATCTTCCCTGCAGGGATCATGTGGGAAATGGTGGGCTAAGCTAGGTGGGATCAGATTGACTTTGTGACATGCAGACTTTGTAAACCCTCTGTTGCCACAGTTTCAGAGGGGTCCTGATGCTGTTGCTATAAAAATAACTAAATAATAAAAATTAAAATTGAGAAGTCCATGTTACTCATTTATTATAGAAAATTCTGAGTTTCCATTCGCAATTCAGATGTTTAATATAGTGTCTTCCTCAACTGTCTTGAAAGCTGAGTTCTTTCTTCCACAGCTGTCCAGTCTCTGCTGCTAGTTATCCTTTGTCCTAGGAAATCATTCTCTTGTCACCTACAGACCCTGAAGCTTCTGTCTAGGAAACATACTTTCTCATTCAGCTGCCTTTTTGCCTACATATTGGCTAGAACAGCAAGAGATTGAGCCTATAATGAAATGGAAAATTCCATGTGTCCAAATTAGGTTTCTCTGATAAATGAAACCCCCGTTAGACTTCTCCTCTGATGGCCACAGATTCTGGGTTTTAAAACAGTCTTGCTGGTTTGGCTTACTAAGCCTGATCAGCTTCCTGGGTATCACCACCCCTCCACTCCAGCCTGGCACCACCCTCTGTGTTCCCATGCTTCTTAAAGACTGCATTGCACAGTGTTTGCGTTAACGGGGTGGAGAGACAAGGTTCAGCCTCTCAAAGAAAGGCTTACCCAGAGAACACACAGATCAACTGTTGGGAATTCCAATCCATTTGCCTTGTTGTTTTTAGATTGCCAACCTATGTACTGAGTAATGCTGAGAGCAGTAAATAGTGAACATGATATGCTGCTGTTATCTGAGGTTTGTGTGTACAATAGAGTCTTATATGGAGAATTTTTTGAAAGGAAAAGAGAAAGAGATAAAGAAGAAAGAGAAGAAAGAAAGAAAGAAAGAAAGAAAGAAAGAAAGAAAGAAAGAAAGAAAGAAGAAAGAAAGAAAGAAAGAAAGAAAGAAAGAAAGA
>NW_016107370.1:6672022-6675687 GCF_001604975.1 Cebus imitator | reverse complement strand
AAAAGAAAAGAAAAGAAAAGAAAAGAAAAGAACTTTTCCAATGCTGAATGCTGAGATCCAAGAGGGAGAATCTGGAACAGGGAGGGAAAGAAACATGGTTTTTGTTACTTCTTATTTTGGTGGGGTAGGGAGGTGGTATTCAGATCACAGAGTAAATGCTGGGTCACATGCAATTTAATTAACGTATTCATGTTTAGAGATAAATATAAAATATTTAACAAATCCACTCATAAAAATAATTCAAAACAGAGTACTTGATTTAATAAATATAGAAATACTAAACATTTCCGTAGTATACCAAAGAAGAAAGAGTGAAAGGAACTAGAAATCAATGTGAAGAGATCAAAATGGAGCATGAAGAGATGGGCGTGGGAGTCTGAGGAGGCAGGAGAAGGACGAAGGCAGAAGAAAGGAAGATGCAAGAACTAACGGGAAAGAAAACGCGTGTCAAACCACTGGCTCCAAGAGGAGCAGGGTTGTGGGAGATCAAACATACTCTCCATGATTGATTTCACTGAGGCTAGACCACTAGACCACTAGTCCTATTTTCTGGACAAACTTGGGAAAATCCTCCTGGCCTCATATTTTTCAGGTGCAAATCAAGGCAGTTGCATCAGATTTGCTGGGGTCATTTTTCCGTCCTGGTCTTGCCCCATCTCTGAGGCCTGAAGGTGGCCTTGTGAGTGGCCGCAGTTCAGCAGACCCACAAAAGGACTTATACTGCTGTTTGTTCTGCTAAATCATTAATGACCTTGTATTTTTTTCACCCTCAAAGTGTATTTTGTAATTTAATTTACACTTGCTGCTTTTTCTTCTGTGTTCCTTTTTGTTTCCAAGAGTCTATGATTCTGGAACCAACAGCTATTTGATTACCTGCTTCTCACAGCTTTTAGTGTCAGACCATAGACTCTAGGAAATGAGATACTGTGCTATTAACCCAGCAAGAGAGTCTATAAAGCACTGAATCATGAGATTCCATAACTGTCCCAGGTACAAATGTCAGAAGGCTGTTTCACAGGGAAAAAACAAACTAGAATTTCTTCTTCCAGTTACATAGCACAATGAATAGAGACAAGATGACAGCATTTTTAGTTCATATTTGCTCAATTTATTAAAGAACAAAAGCTCACAGAGTCACTGGAACTTGCTCATGGGGGCCACGTAGTACAAAGCCTGCCAAGGTTTTGAGATGTAATGTGTTTAAACGATGATCTCAGATTTCCTGGTCACCTTCACACAGAATCAATGTTGATATTTGCACATTGACTAAACATATTTGATGTCTTGGCCTCTCAATTTACTTATTCACTTATTTAATGTTTATTTATTGGCAGATATTACCAAATGAGTGGCTGAGCACGATGATCATGGAATCTGGTCTCATTTTATTTTTTATCTTTTGCATGCCCTACCTAGGACTATACTGGTACAGAGTAGTGTACAAAACAGACTTGATTAAATAATGATATTTTAATAGATGTGTACCATGTGTACACATTCTGACTAACAAAGCTTTATCATTTCTTTGTGTTGGGAACATTCAAAATCCTCTCCTCTAGCTTTTTAAAAATATGCACTAAATTATTGGTGACCATATTCACCCTACAGTACTATTGAACACTAGGCTTATTCCCCCATCCAGCTGATATTTTGCCTCTGTTAATCAACCTCTCCCTGTTCTCCCCTATCTCCTATCCTTCCCAACTTCAAATAATCACAATTCTACTCTCTACTGACCTCCATTTTTTTATCTCTCACATAAGAGTGAAAACATGTGGCTTTTTCTTTCTGTGCCTGACTTATTTCACTTAACATGACATCCTCCGGGCTCATCCACATGGCTGTGAATGATCAGATTTCATTCATTTTTAAGGTGGAATAGTATGCCATTGTGTATAGGTACCACATTTTCTTTACCCATTCATCTCTTGATGGCGGATTAGGATGACTACACATCCTGGCTACTGTGAATAGTGTTGTAGTAAACACAGGGGTGTAGGTATCTCTTTGAGGCACTGATTTCCTTTTTATGGACAAGTATTCATCAAAACGAAAATTTTAATTAAAACAAGTGAAAAGAGTGTCACATAAGCTTTCCTCCTGGCTTTTCGTGCACTCAAACCTGAGTGCTTTTTCATTTGGAAAACTTCAAAAGAGGTGACTCAGAAGCTTTTTCCCATCCGTCATTCAGAGTCAGATCTATTTCAGTGTATTCTGAAATTGCAAGCTGAGCTTAAGTCAAACTTTTGAAAATTTTGGTTTAAAGACTGCTCTTCATAGCAGAATATACTACCTCCACCTTCAGCCGCTGTGTGAAGACAGGCAGACTCAGGTTTGGAAGGCTAAGTCCCAGGAAGGTTATTTTCTACTGGATACAGAGAAATTGTTGATTAAGTCTGGACTCACCTCTGGACTAAACTGGCCATGCACTCTTGAGCAGTTAAGATATATGGGGCCATGTGCAATGAAGCACCTTTGCCCACTCATCTGCTGTCAGTTCTCACACAGATGAGGAGGCAGTAAGGTAAATTACCCGCTGGCTCCCCCTCCTGCTCAGCTTTCACCTTCAGTCTCCTCTTTGCTGAGCATCCATCACCGTGCTTCCTGCCACCCAGTCTTGGAATTTCTTGCGGTTTTGATTCCACCTTTTATATATTTAATCACTTAATCATTAATGTCTTTTATATGTTTAATCATTTTGTTAACTCTGGCCCTATTAATTACATGATTGAAAACATTATTTCTCTTCTCCGAAGCTGTTGGAGAGTGGAATCTTTCTGTTAGCTCTGTTCACTAAGTCTTGGAAGATTGCTTTCTCCAGGGTTTTGCAGTATTAAAGTTGGAAGCTTACTTCTAAGGAAGAATTCTGTGCAATGCAGGCTGAGGAAATGCTCTTTAGAGGACTTTTGTCTTTGTTTTTGTCAGGAACTTGGTGGCTACTGCCATACTGTTTTTTACTGGCAGTTCTCAAATTAACCCAGTAATATAAATTCAAAACCATGGTATTACAAGCCCATGGATCTAATTTTTTATTATTATTTATTTAAAGGCCAGGCCAAGATAATAATGTGTCCGTTAAATCTATCTTCGATGTGGTTAAGTTATTTTCCTAATCCAACATTTCACCAACCATGTTGCTCATTAAAGGCTCCAGTGTTATGCAGTTTCTCTCTTCCAACAATTCACCTCATAGACCACTTTTTAAATTTCGGTGTAGTATAAAAAAGAAATATCTGCCAGGCACAGTGGCTTACACTGTGGCTTAATCCCAGCACTTTGGGAGCCTGAGGCAGGTGGATCACTTAAGCCCAGAAATTAGAGACCAGCCTGGGCAACACAGTGGAACCCTGTCTCTGTAAATAACAATAATGCAAAATTTAGCTGGGTGTGGTGGTACACACCTGTAGTCCCAGATACTCAGGAGGCTTAGGCGGGCATATCACTTGAGCCCAGGAGGCAGAGATTGCAGTGAGCCCAGATCACAGCACTGTACCCCAGCCTAAGCACCAGAGTGAGACTCGAAAAGAAAAGAGAAAGAGGAGAGGAGAGGAGAAGAAGGGAGGAAAGGAGGGAGAGAGGGAGGGAAAGAGGGAGGGAGGCAGGGAGGGAGGGAGGAAGGGAGGATGGAAAGAAGGAAGGAAGGAAGGAAGGAAGGAAGGAAGGAA
>NW_016107370.1:6623845-6671837 GCF_001604975.1 Cebus imitator | reverse complement strand
GTGGTGGTGTGTGCCTGTAGTCCCAGCTACTTGGGAGGCTGAGGCAGGAGAATCATTTGAACCCAGGAGACAGAGATTGCAGTAAGCCATGATCGTGCCACTGCACTCCAGCCTGGTGACAGAGCGAGACTCTGTCTCAAAAAAGAAAAAGAAAAGAAAATTCTACTTTATTTTCCAACCACATAGCTATATGAAGCCATATATACTTCAACTAAAACAACATATTGCAACAGATTGAATGCACATACAGGTACGTAAATCTAGCCAGACATAATTACACTAAATCAAACATTAATGAGATTTGTAAAAAGCTAAAACAATGCTTTTTTTACCACTATTCTTTGTATATTGGAAAGCATAGCTTTTTAAAATAAAAATGTGTCATTTACATTAACATGCAATGGTTGTATTTTTATTTAATGTTAAGATGTTATTTTATAATTTTATATTTAAACTTTGTAGTTTAAATATCAGATGCAGTAAATATCATTAGAAAAACGCACATAAACCAAAGTTCTTTGAGATCCTTAATAATTCTGAAGAGTTAAAGGAGTCCTGAAACCAAATGTCTGGGCATCCGCTGTACTGTACATTTCTGCTGCATTTAGCATGCTGAACATTCTTTTCTAGCTTTCATTTCTCTTCTCTCATCTTCCTCAGCGCACTATTCCAACTCCTTTTCTTCTTTCCACCATCTGGTTTTCTCCTAGTTTTCATCCTTTGCTTTCTTATATTATGTCTTCTCTCTCTCTGGATGACTTTAACCACTAACATTGTTTTAACAACATCCCAAATAGATGACATCCAAATATGTATCTGTTACCTGATTATTTTACAATACTCTCTGCCAGCAAAACAACCTATGTACATATTGATGTTTCTTAAAAAGCTAAACTCGAGCATTCCCAAACTGAGCATGTGAGTTAATGGTACCATCATTAAATCCTTCCACGTAAGTCAGAGATCTGTGAGTCATCCTAGATTCCTTTTGCTTCCACTTCATCCACTACCAAGCCCTGTAGTTTTTGCTTCGTAAATATTCCTCCCTCCATGGATTGCATTAGCTCAAGATCTCATGACCTAAATACATTATTGCAAACCTTCCTAATGGGCTTCCTGTCACTGGTCCTTCATTTCTCAAAAAAAAAAAAAAAATCCATAGTTATTATCCTGAAACACAAACCTAGTCATACCACCCACATACTTTAAACCCTTCAATAGTTCCCCAGGGCCTTCAGGAAAAAACTCAGGTCTTTCATCATGACACAAGAGGCCTTCTTCATTAGGCATTTTTTCCTTCCCAATCTCATCACTCATCTGAGCATCTCTTCCTGCATTTCTTGCTTTAGTAAAATGGGGTTATTTGTTCTTCCCCAAACACAATTTGCATCTCTCCTCCCTTTGCTGTAATGCACCCCATCTCAGACTTACCCACTTGATGAGCTCCTATTCATTCTCTAAACCTTGAGCAGGTGTCTTTTCTTCCTCTGAAGGGCCTTTGGATTGCACCAATGTCAGTTCCTGGATTTTCTACTTTTATTGTAGTTGTGTAAAACACTGTTATTGGGGGAAACTGGTAGAAAACGTTCTTGTGCATTTTTTGGGGATTTCCTGCGAAACTATAAGTATTTCCAAGTTTTTAAAGATGCTTTACAGATACTTCCCATTTTATCACACCAAATATTAGAAGATATGTACTCAAGAGTTGAAGTTTAATAAATATCTACAGTATTTGTTGCTTCTTCAAGAACATTCAGAAGTGGAAAACATTTTCATACATGTGTGGCAGTGAGAAATCCATGACTACCAGTCCAATTTGGAGCCAAAATGTCCTACTTCATGCTAAACTACAATAGTCCTATCCATCACTTTTCTACCATCAACACAATTCGCAATATAGTGGAAAAGGCAAAAATGCTTTAGTATTATCATAAAATTAGTTGTGATCTCCTGGTCTCAGGAATTCTCAGGGATCCACAGATCACACATGGAGAATCTCTCATCAGAAAGATCAGGGAGAACTTAGGCAAAAACTGCATCATTAAATAAGTCCACATTCTTTTTCATAATCAGATGAAATTGCTTCCCCATCCTATTGAGGGATGATGTTATTCTCTCTCCCATGATCCTTCCCCTCTTAATAACTTTAGGGATGAGGAGGGGAATCTTCAGCCTAGCCGTTGCCTTTAAGTGGAAGAACCAGAACCCTTTCTTGTCTCCAGGAAGTCTTGTCCTATTGAAGTGCTATTGCAGCCACTGCCACACGGTGTCACAAGCAGTGTGGCCAGCAATGTGCTACACAGTCCCAACAAGGTACTGGTGAACTCTGAAATCTTTGCCCAGGAACACACTATAACTTTTTTCTTTTTTTTTTTTTTTAAAAAAAAGCATATATTTCTTGCACATTTCCAAGCTGATAAAGTTTTGCCCATAATCTAAATAATTGCAGAGGGCTTAATTCAGGCAAATTGTGAATGCTGTTGTTTTAAAATAAAACAGCTCTATCACTCTTTACAGGCACGCAGTGAAATCTAAGCATGTGAGATCCACCATCATTAATAAATACACATGAAAAACATGAAATTCACATGAAAAACCCCTTCAACACTCAGATATTTTACATCATTCCTTTTACCTTGGTGTTTCCACTTCATTTCCTCCAAAGAATTTTCTTCTAATTTAATACACTTTTACATTTGAAAGTCTTTTATTGATAACCCTGCCACATTTCTCTGAAATGAAAGTATGTACACGCATTTAAAATACAAAATGTTCTTATGGCCCATGGTCATTGTTCTAAATGTTTAAAAAGCTTCATCTGGATTCAGTTCTCACTATACTTGTTAGTATACAATTGAAAAAACATATATTTAAGTTTTGATAAATAATTATTAAACACAAAAGTTAATTTTCACTGTGGTTGCATCTCTTTATGAAGTGAACAAGGACAAAAATTTTTCTGTGGTCTTTCATTCAGGACAACGATTTGGTAGGCAAAATACTTTTCAAATGTATTTGACTCTGCATCTTACATAGAGTCTTAGATGTTAATAATAGGAGATTAAAACATTAATCATTTTATAAGATAAAATTTAATGAGGATCGCTTGTAATAGGAGTAAACATTTCATGGCAAAAAAAATTATCTTATTTGAGTATTAGGACAAATACCTAATGTGTGAGGGGCTTAAAACCAGATGACGGGGTGATGGATGCAGCAAACCACCATGGCACATGTATACCTATGTAACAAACTTGCACATTCTGAACATGTAGCCCAGGACTTAAAGTAAAATAAAAGTAATAAAATATAAATGAATAAAAACTATCTATTTGATAAAATAGTTTTATATATTTATTAAATAATACGCAACAAACTTGAAAGAAATTGCAAAATGTAATAGGTTTATTCAATGTAGCATAAAAATATATATTCAGGAAAACATCCCAGTTAAATTTAAAATATCAGTCACATAACATATACTGCTTTACCTCATTGGGTATTTCTCTTATGCTAGGAAGTATTGAGAGGAATAGAAAGGAATTTGTCACATTTAAATTCATGGGGGAAAAAAACATGTAGAATATTCAGTAGCTTCTGTAGATTTTCTTTTGCTTTGTTTGCAGAGGGAACGCAATTTGACAAAAGTCAAGGATTGGAAGAGGCCAAAGTACGAATGGAAAATTGTCATTACTTTTACTACTGCCATGTAAAAGAGGAGACTCCTCTTACATTTTCCTACACACATTTCTGCAGTTTTAGTTGACTATGGCAAGTTTCCAGTATTTTGGTAATTTTTCTAAAAATAGTAACTTTTAAAGAAGCAAAGCTAAGCATCCCTGGAATAATATTATAAATCAAAACAAACATTGACTGAATAGTCAATTTTATGCAGTGGTTTTTAGGAACAGTTTTTAACATAAACTATAATTAATTTACATGATTTGATCACTGACCCTCATATTTTAGAGATGACACCGTGGGACAAGTCAAAGGCGGGAGTGTTCTCATGTAGTAACAGAGAAGTACTCATAAGTATAGGAGTAGCTTTCATCAGGCTTGGGCAACTGAGGGACTGAAGAAGGAAGTGATGGTCACTGCTCCTGGAAGTCCTGGAGAAAGATATGTTAAAGGCAGGACGGTTTCCAAGAAGGAAGAGGCTGGTTCTAGAGGCAATGAGATGGAAAGGGTGTGACGAGGGGATTGGCTCAGAAATTTGGGCTCAGAGGATGGCGCTTAACAAGTCACTTCTCACCCAAAAATAAAGGGACCTTGGTAAATCTCTTTTGTCAATAAGTCCCTACGTCAGGCAATATGCTACAGACTTCTCACTTGGCCTACCATTTAGGCATGGACAATAACTAAGAATCCATTTTTACAAAGAAAGGATCACTGAAGGGGCTTAAAAAGACAATCAAACATAGTATGTAACCATCCCTGCGTCCCATTTGGTCCTCAAGAAGCATTCATCATAATGTCAAGCAGCCAGAAATGATTCCTGGTTGCAGCCAGACTTGGTGCATAGAGAATAATGTACCTCTATGGTTACGTGAAGGCATTCCAAAGAACAGCACTTGTTCTACAGAAATATTAACAGAGCCATGTAACAGAAGAGAGAGGAGGCAGAGTAATTGTTCTGCTACCATAGCAGGTTACAGAATACATTTTTCACTAAGGACTGATTAAAACCATGTAAAATATCAATCAATTTTAAAAATGCTAAATACTGATCCAAAGAAAATGGAAGGGAAAGGTTGAGTTAAGGGAGTGGAGATGGGAGATGTCAGAGAAGGAATCAGACACAGAGATGGGGGAGAAAGGAGGGAAGAGGGCAAAGCTGAGGGAAACAGATGACCTAACTTCCAGATTGAACCCATTAGATCACCCAAGGAGGATGAGAGAAAAATGTATGGGATAGTTGCCTGGGAAATGTCTGCAAGTAAGGGATGGCAGTGGAGAAGAAGTTGAAGACCAGATGTCAGAGATGTACAGGAAAACAAAAGATAGAACTCAAAGGAAGACAGGGCAACAGAGACAAATAGATTTGAAAATTCACGTAGGTACAGAGAAAGTATTATTAGGAGGCTATTAGTAAGTCACCAAAGAGATTGTTTTTCATGAGTTTTTTAAATTTTGGTAAAATATACAGAATATAAAAATCACTGCTTTAACAATTTTTAAGTTTACATTCAGTAGTATTAAGTATATCCACATGTTGTGTAACCATCACCATCATCCATCTCCTGAACTTCTTTATTGTCTCAAACTGAAACTCTGTATTGTCCAGGTGTGGTGGCCCACACCTGTAATCACAGCACTTTGGGAGGCCAAGACAGGTTGATCACCTGAAGCCACAAGTTTGAGACCAGCCTGGGCAATATAGTGAGATCCTGTCTGTATGTAATAATGATGAGGATGATGATGATGAGGAGGAGGAGGATAATAAAAGAAACTCTGTATCCATTACACAGCATCTTCCTATTCTCCCATTCCCCCAGCCCATGATAACTACTCTTTTGCTTCATGTCTCTGTGAATTTTTCTGTTCTAGATCCCCCACATAAGTGGAATCATATGTGTCCTTCTCTTTCTGGCTTATTTCACTCAGCATAACGTTTTCAGGGTTGATCTCTGTTGTAGCATGTATCAGGATATTGTTTCTTTTTAAGGCTGAATTGTATTCCACTGTCAGCATATACCATAGACATTTGAGTTGTTTATACCTTTTGGTTATTTTGAATAGTGCCACAATAACATTGGTGTACAAATATATATATATTTACATATACATTTATATTTATACTTAAGTCCCCGTTTTCAATTCGTTTGTGTACATACCTGGAAGTAAGGTTGCTAGATTATATGTTAATTCTACATTTAATTATTTGAGGAACTGCTGTATTGATGTCCACAGCCACTGCACCAATTTACATTCCCACCAGCAATGCAATTGCTAGAGTTCCAATTTCTCTGTAAACAGTGAACTCATAGTTTGTGGAATCTACAGACATCGAACTCATAGAAGCAGAAAATAGAATGGTGGCTACAAACCTGGTGAAGTGGAAGGGTTGGGAAGATGTTAGTAAAGGATATGAAATATCAGTTATGAGGAATAAGTTCAAGGCATCTATTTTACATCATCATGAATACAATTTAACACCAATATATTGTATACTTGAAAATTTCTGAAAGAGTAGATGATAAGTGATCCAGCTACAAGGAAATGATAATTATATGAGGTAATGGATATGCTAATTAGCCTAAGTTAGCCATTCCACAGTGTGTACATATATCAAAACTTCATGTTGTATACCATTAATATCTACAATTTTTATCAATTTGTTTAATAAATTAACTGTTAAAAAAGATTCTGAAAACAGTTTAAGAACTTCATATGCCTACTACCTAAATTTGACACAAGTTAATATATTGTCATTCTTATGTTAAAATATAATACATTACTGACATAATGTTATAGGTGCTTTTAAAAGGTTTTATATAAGTGATATTTACACATTCTTTTCTGTTTTTCAGTTCCTTGCTAGATATTTATTCTTTTTGACACATGGCTATCCAGTTCATTTAGATTCACTGCTGTAGAATACTCCACTGTATAGACCTAGCTTAATTTTTTCTTTGTTCGTCTTTTGATATAACATTTAAGTTGTTTCTAATTCTTCTCCATTGGCAAGAATGCTGCAATTCATTCCTTTGTATGTGTCTTGTGCAACATAGTACATGGGTTCATCTAGGGTATACATAGAGAGAAATAGTTTTTTTGGTTTTTTGTTTTTGTTTTTGTTTTTTTTTTTGAGACAGAGTCTCACTCTGCCCCGCAGGCTGAAGTGCACTGGCACAATCTCAGCTCACTGCAACCTCTACCTCCCGGCTTCAAGCAATCCTCCCACCTTAGCCTCCCAAGTAGCTAGGATTACAGGCACACACACCATGCCTGGCTAATTTTTATTTTTATTCTTTTGTAATTTTAGTAGACACGGGTTTCACCATGTTGGCCAGGCTGGTCTCGAACTCTTGACCTCAAGTAGTCTGCCTCCTCACCCAGCCTTCCAAATTGCTGGGATTATAGGCATGAGCCATGGCGCCTGCCCTAGGGTATATATTTAAACATAGAATTACTTAAATAACCACATATTGCCAAGTTTTTCCAAAATAGTTGTGCCAATAAACATTTTCAACAGCATTTTTATCCATTTTATTTGTCCACATCACACCAACCCCAAGTATTTAAGAATAGTTAGTATTATTTACAATAACAAAGACATAGAACCAACCCAAATTCCCATCAGTGACAGACTAGATAAAGAAAATGTGGTACATATGCACCATGGAATACTATGCAGCCATAAAAAGGAATGAGATCATGTCCTTTGCAAGGACATGGATGAAGCTGGAAGCCATCATCCTCAGCAAACTGACACATTAACAGAAGACTGAACACCACAAGTTCTCACTCATAACTGTGAGTTGAATAATGAGAACATGGATATAGGGAGGGAAACAACACACATTAGGGCCAGTTGAGGGATTGGGGGGCAAGGGGAGAAAGAGCATTAGGACAAGTAGCTAATGCATGTAGGGTGTAAAGCCTAGATGACGGGTTCATGGGGACAGCAAACCACCATGGCTCACGTATGCACATGTATACCCATGTAACAAACCTGCATGTTCTGCACTTGTATCCCAGAACTTAAAGTAAAATAAAAAATAAAATTTAAAAATAATAGTATTATTGATGTGAATCCCTCTGTTGTTTTAAATGCATTTTCCTGACCTAAAAAAGAGTAAGAATCTTTCCACTGTAAACTTCCATATTGCTTCAGGATTTACTTGTCAAGGTCTATGAAAAATGCCTTGGGGATTTTGAATGGAAGTGAATTTCTCAAGACTTGAAAAGGAAGCCACTGGGCCCATAACCTTTATAATCACTTTTGTCAGTAGAGCAACTAAACACCACAATCTTAACACCTTGACTTCTACTTGCCCTTCATGTTTTGTCTCCGTCAGTGATATTTTGATCCTATCATATGCCATATACCAGTGTCCCATTTCCTTCCAGCGTCTGTTTCTCAGCACGTAAACAACTCAGTCTCAGAATTCCATTTGGAGGTCTCTTTTCTGCAGCTAGTCCTGATGCCAAGTATTTACTTTTAACAGGGGTCACTACAGAAAACAAAGAGCGCCATCAAATGTGTAATCAAGAAGAGGACTATTTACAACAGTAGGATTAGGACTAAGGGAAAGCAACAAAGGACAGTGAAACATGCAAGATCTAGCAGCAGTGAAGAGACTATTCTAACTCTAGTCCAGAAGGACAAATGGTGATGTCATCACCAAACCCCAGAGAAAGTAAATGTAGTTTTAGAAAAGTTGCCCAATAAGCTCTGTAACCTTTGGTGAAATAATGCAAACATCCCTTATGACCCTCACAGAGAGGAAGACAGTTGGTTAAGCACTCTGTCTTCACCTAATGCTGACCTACTCTTGGTGCCTGTCATTGACCAAATCTAACTGGATGTCAGGAGCCTTATTATGTCTCTGTACAACTCAGCTTTTTAGAACCCATAGGAGGTAGAGAAGAATGAAAGGTGTAGTTGAAGAAGCAAAATAAGATACCCAGCACAGCCACATCCCCACAAGGGCAAATTTCTTTACGTCTTTAGAGCTCCACATCTCCACTGATACTCCAGAGATAAGCATCAACAATAATTGATGTTGTTTTTATATAAAAATCGTATTCAAGTACACAAGAAAACACCAGGATTCCAATGAACAAAAGGGTAAAAGAAAGACAATTTACAAGAGGAAATTCAACTAGAAATGTAAAATAAAATTGGCTCTTTGTTGCCAATCAAATGAAAACTTTGAAGTCACTCAGAAAACTTGAAGCAGTTTGAATAAAGAGTAGACAGGCAACAGATTACTTAGTGAATATTAAGGAGCAGCATAGAAGATGGTAGGAGGTACATGATATACCTGCATGGTCAAAAAAATTAAAATAGGACATTGAAGACAGAGAAAATCAATGGCTAGAAAAGGAAGTGGAAACAAAGGAGAAGATCTTGCGTCCTGGTTTCCTAGTATCAGAATAGGGGAGTGAGTAGACTCCCATGAGAAAAGATCAAGGGACATGCAGCCATCGGGGAAAATCCACAGTGCAGATAAAGCAAGGGGGAAGAAAGATAGTTCTAGTAAAAGGGAGAACATCAATATATGATGTTTCTTAGGAACAGAAAAAGAAGGCCAAGAGGAATCAGGGAGAGAATTCTAAGAGATCAGCAAGGGGACAGGGTTAGATTTGGTTTGGTTTGAAAACATACAGTAAATATGATGTCTGTCCCTGGTGGTGTTGGTGGAGTAAGAAGGAGGGAGAGAAGGAAGAGATAATATCATTTTGTCTGTGCTCTAAGCTGTACTTACATATGAGACTATTGCCCTCTCTTCTTTTCAAACCTTACTGGAGTTGTTTCCCTCATGAAAACTAAAACAGGAAAGTTAATTAATCTTGTTCTGAGGTTGTTCAATATACACATACCTATATCTGTAGAGAGATCCTTGGGAATAAGGCAATTGGCATATATTCTATTTTTTAATGTTTGACAAATCTCCTCCACTAACCAGTTTCCCTATAGACAGGCAGAAGCACATAGGTAAGAAACAATAAATAAAATGTCCTCTTTAAACTTTACAGCCTTCATAAGGAAGTGAGTTCCAGGAAAATCTAGGAGATGTTTCTTAACCAACCTATAAAGGCATTAGTAATGACAGGATGTTTCCTGAAAGTGTAAATTCCCATTGAGGATTTGTTTTTAATTTAATTTAATTTCTGGATTCCTGGAGCCAATGAAGTTAGTGTATGTTTATGAAATACCAAGAGACATAAGTTGGCAAGTGTTCACATGCAAAAAACTTCTTGGAATTGCCGCATTTTCTGTGACAACATATGACATCAGGATATGTCCTGTCTATGCTGTCTATCACATGCCAGGAGCACTTTTTTTTTTTTTCTATGTGGGATGGTTGATCTTGAGCCTGCAGAGAGCAAGCTGGCCCCAGATTTCTCCAAGTCCACATTTCTTTGCCTCCAATATTTACATGTCCAAAGATAAGGAACTATAGACATGGCTTTGTAGAAGGGATCTGGAGCACTTTTTAGGAACAGAAAAAAAAAATGCTGGAAATGATTTTTCATTTGAACTAATGCAAGTTCTCTAAATATAAGCAAACTCCTGGTCATTTTCAGTTAGTACCTTTCCTCGAGTTCAACCTCTTCGTGACAAACCTCAGCATCTGAGGAGATTTAGCCATAGTCTGAAATTCTCTTCCATAGGTTGGTTCCCTATAACCCCAGTTTGTCTCAGTTTGCTATCCTGTTTTTTTCCCTCCATTCCCAGGCTGAGCTTCTTGCTTCTGTTCTATAGACATTATGTTCCTTCTCTTTGGTACCCAGGTAAACCCAGGCTATTCCATACAGAGGAAGGTCCATTTTTGTCTTACAGCCCTGGATACAGACTCAGCAGAGAAGACCATTCTTCATTTTTGGAATTCTGCATCTCAGATATTTCCTTTTATTTTTTTTCTTCTATCTTTGGACTTTTTAGTTCATCAACACCCCATTAGTCTATTCCCCAACTTAAATCAGGGAACTTATACTTCCCAATCTCATTCAGAGATTCGAAACATATATATTGATACAGGAGACCTAAGAACAACATTTCTTGGGGGTTGGGGAAACAGGAAGGTGAGAAACTTTCCGACTGGAAACACAGCTCCCTTTCTCCCTTCCATCCCCTACGTCCATCCTGTGTGTTACTGGAAACTTGTTGTAGATGAATCTACCTATGACTTTGTGATGTGCTGAAAAAACAAACTCACGGCTCCTGTTAAAAAGTGCACATGACAATAACAAGTGTTGGGAAGGATGTGGAATAATCAGAACTCTATTCGCGGACAGTTGGAATGCATAATTGTGCAGTGTCTATGAAAAAGGGTCTGGCATTTCCTGGAAATATTAACCTAGAGTTACCATACCACCGAGTGATTTCATTCATAGGTATATACCCCAAAAAAATGAAGACGTATGCCATGGAAAAAAATGTACACGAAAGGTCAGAGCATCATTTTCATAATAGCAAAAAAATAGAAACAACACAAATGTACATCAACTTATGAATAAAGAAAATGTGGTATATTCATTCAATGGAATATTAGCCACAAAAAGGAATGATGTACTGATTTCTGTGACAACATGGATGAACTTTGAAAATAATACTGGTGAAAGAAGAGCCCCCCATCACAAAAGGACAAGTACTGTATGATTCCATTTATATGAAATGTTTACGAGAGACAATCCATAGAAACAGGAGGTAGATTCATGGTTTCCAGGGTCTTGAGAGAGGGAAAAAGGAAGTACAAGTTTTCTTTTGGTGGTAGTAAAATTATTGTGGAATGAGATCATAATGGTGACAGCACAACCTTGTGAATGTACTAAAAATCACTGAAGTGTACGGTTGAAAATAGTGAACCTTATGGTATATAAATTATATCTCAATAAAAAGGGGGTCCACAAAACAGTTCCCTACTCTGGTAATGAAGGAGATATTGGATTAAATGGCCTTGGACAACAATCCTCTCCCTGGCCATAGACATTCCTCAAATTACAAGATATTCCAGAAGAAACACTGGAATGAGTCTCAAGGCAGGTGCTAAATGGTAGGACCACCAAGAAATGTTGTGATCCTAACAGCTCAAGCAACTTATTTTTCTGTATCATTTTAAAATAAAAAATTAGAAAGCTGCCATTCAAAATGGCTCCTGTTTGTTTCGACTTTTCTTCTCCTTGTCGGCCTGTTAACTCAGTATATTAGTCTGTTTTCATGCTGCTGACAAAGACATGCCTGAGACTGGGAAGAAAAAGAGGTTTAATTGGACTTACATTTCCACATGACTTGAGAGGCCTCAGAATCATGGCAGGAGGTAGAAGATACTTCTTACACGATGGCAGCAAGAGAAAATGAGGAAGAAGCAAAAGCAGAAATCTCTGATAAACCCATCGGATCTCATGAGACTTTATCATGAGAATAGCATGGGAAAGACCAGCCCCCATGATTCAATTACCTCCTCCTAGGTCCCTCTAACCACAAGTGGGAATTCTGGGAGATACAATTCAAGTCAAGATTTGGGTGGGGACACAGCCAAACTATATGACTCAGCAAGGTCAATGACTTTCTCACTGACCCTAAGCAACAGAAAACATCTGGAATGGTTGCAAGGGGCACTGGTAGGATCACTGCCAAAGCAGAGCATGCGGGAGAAGGCAATGGAATCCTGTTCTCCATAGTATGCTATGAGATACTCAAGCACACTTCTTCGGTGTCTCTTTGGACTAAGAATTAGAACTATATTCCTGGTTCTACAGAAAAATTGCTAAGGAAATTCATAGGATGACAAAAACCTTCAGAACTGAAAAACAGGAAATGTAAGCTTTTTAGTTGTTTGGTGTTCAACGTGTGCCTTAAAGACAATTCAACATCCAAGAAAAGAATGTTCTTTTGGTTTTTTGTTTTTTACAGCTGGAGTAGTATACAAAGGGATGGAGTTGAAATGAATGAGAGGAAATTGGAATTCTAACCTTATTCTCACTGGTATTAGAAAGGCAGCTACATGCATTTCGAATGAGCCAGTGGTTGCTGATTTGCATTTTTTCCCATCGATTAAAAAGGAAATACAGTGGTAGAACAGTAATCCTGTCCTTTGTCAACAATTTTCATACTCATAAAGGTGAATGTTAGCCTGCTTGCGAAATCTGAAGCTGAGTAACGAAATACCAACTGCAGTGCTGACAGAGGCGGTAAGAGGAGAGGCATAAATTCAGGATCTCACCGTTCATTCCACAGACACGCACAGGCTCCCTGCCCACCTCTGCTTCCTCTAGGAACACAGGTAAGTGCTGCAAGCCACTCCAACTTAATAATAAAAATTATTTTTTAGCATAATAATGATACTATGTTCTATATCATGCATTTCCTTCATTCTGTCTGATTATATTTTACTTATTCTGCTGGGGCAAAATTAAAATACCTATTTCATCTGATTTGTCCTTTATCTAAATTGCTTATTTCCATGTAAGCAAAAACACCCTTAGGAACACAGAAGGAGAGCACCTCGCAGCCACAGAGCCTTAAAGGAAACATCAGGGATGTCTCTTAAGAGCTGGTTGGATGTGATCCACAGAGGTTTCCTCTTAGCAGTCATTATAAAGACTTCCTATCTAGCCCTAGTGTAGCCAGCAATGAAGGAAAGATAAAGATGGTCTATTACTTATTTACAATAGTCTTTACAAACAGTAATCTTGTGAGTCTTCTAATTATGAGATTAATGTATTTAATATATGCACATTGTAGAAAGCTTGAAACATTAAAAAGTAAGAAGGAAAAACTTTGTCAAAATCTCACAACCCAGATATGTCATTTTCTTTAAGAAAATTGTACTATAAAATGACACTCCATTTATGAAAGTCATTCTGAAAGGAATTTGACGCTTTTCCAGGAGTTCCAGATCACATCAGGTTCACCATGAATTCCCTCAGTGAGGCCAACACCCAGTTCTTGTTTGACCTGTTCCAACAGTTCAGAAAATCAAAAGAGAACATCTTCTATTCCCCTGTCAGCATCACAACAGCATTAGGGATGGTCCTCTTAGGGGCCAAAGGAAACACTGCACAACAAATTAACAAGGTAGGTATCAGCTTCATTACGTTGACCTGTTGCAGTTTTTCTCTGTAGTTCTCTCAGCTAGCATGCAGATGGTAACAGATCTGGTGGCCTGATGGGTAGCACAGGGGGCTGGGCAGGAATTCCCATTACTGTGAGACCACTGACTTAAACAGATCTTTTGAGTAAAGCTCTCTTGTCCTGCTTCCTGTCTCTTCCAGGTTCTTCATTTTGATCAAGTCACACAGAACACCACAGAAAAAGCTGCCACATATCAGGTGAGCCACAGAGTACTTTGGTTCAGCTTCAGATACCTGAGCAGATCATAGTTTAAACCTGGAACTTCACAGAAACTAAGAAACGGCTATTTTTAGGGGAAATCCTGGACAAAAAGATTGAGACATACAGAGTGATTTGGCAATTCATGGCACATTATTATTATGCCATGTTTTTACATTACTGAAAGACAGCACTGTGCTTCAGAGCATAGGTTTGGACCAGTATAGGCTGGGTTCAAATTCCAGCTTTGCCCTTCACAAATAATGAACACAGGCAGGACACAATGCTTGCAGTCCCAGTGACATCATCCCAGAAAACAAAGGGTAATAAAAAATCTGACTCAATACATGCAAATACATGGAAACATTTACAACAAATGCCTTGCCCATAAAAAGTCATAATATATATTATTATTATAAAATAGCTATAATATACCAATCACAATAATGTTGCAAAAATAATTTAATTTTAATTGAGTCACTAATGAGATTAAGAGGAATAAGCATAAGTCCAGTATATTTTGGAAAATGATTGCTATGGAATATATTGGTTTAGAGCCTTAATTGTGCAAAACGCTTTGCTGGAAAGTAGAAGGTTCTAGATTTAAACAGGCTTAGGTTCAAAACTTGGCACTTCTAATGTATGTCTCTATAAAGAGGTTTTTTTTTTTTTTTTTTAATTCTCTGAGCTTTCTTGTTTTCATTTGAATTGAACTAAAGACTTAAGAGTTACCCGTGTAAAACCCTTAGCCAAGTACCTGGCACACACTGTTATTATGTACAGAAAATGACCATCATGAGGAAAGCGCCATAGATCAGTCAATATGTCTTACAAGGTGATACCACCAAGAGGTATAACAGGGGTTCCTGGCATAATCTATTTAAAATATCCAGACTTCAACATACTCACATCCTTGATGGTTGTTAGAAGTGAAATATGGTCCTTGCTCTTAAGGAGCTGAAAGTTTAACTGAGAAACTAAACCTAACCATTTAAACCAACAAGGGGAAAATCCAGTAGTAGACAGTGCTGCAGCTTTAGTTCAGAAGAGAAAAGATTGGAGTACGTTAGAGCAGGAAGAATTTTCTGGAAGAAGTCAAACATAATGTGTATTTTGAAGGGTGTTTGAGGTGAAATACACCAAGTATCAGGGAATAAGCACAAAGATCATCATTGAGACTACTAGCCTTTAGGGATTGATCTAACACACTTAACATGGGTTTAGTATTCACATTGATACAATAATTCAATGAGCTCCTTTTCTGACATTTGAAGGTTGATAAGTCAGGAAATGTTCACCAGCAGTTTCAAAAGCTTCTGACTGAATTAAACAAATCCACTGATGCATATGAGCTGAAGATCGCCAACAAGCTCTTCGGAGAAAAGACGTATCAATTTTTAAAGGTAAATTTCACCTGGCCTGCGAACTTTTCATCTGCAGCCTGGCGTCTGTGTCTCTGACTGGCCACATGGAAGAGAGCTAAGGCTCATGAGTCTGACTAACGCAGGTGGGAAGCATTTACTCAGAGTGCATTAGCTCCATTTCCACAAGTCTCCCCCACGGGAGTGTCCCAGACCCCGACAATGTATCAGGGAAGTGTGTATTTAGGGATAATTTTGCAATTAAAGAGGAGGAGTTTGGGTAGCAGCAAATAATAAAACACCGTCAATGAACTGGCACTTACTCAGTCACATAGTATACATCTTGGTGGGGAATGTATGGCTAATGGGATATTATTGGAATGGGCAGGCTTGGGTGAATTCCTGGGGATAGCTGGGGAAATACCAGGAAATACCGAATACACAGCATGAAAGATAAAAACTAAGGTCAGAAACATCATGGTTGAAATTACTGGTGAGAAGTCTCAGAAGCAATGAATCTCCTTCAGGGAAACCTTCTCTGCAGTTTGCAAACCACGGCCTCTTCTGCTTCTGCCTTTTGCCAGATAATATTGGCCTTCAGTGACCCCTTTCTTGTGCCATTCCACACTCCTATTTTGTATTATTTGCATGGCACCTGTATAAAAATATGCATGGACAGGAGATACTGCATCTCTTCAGGGTCTGGATTCAGCTTATTATAATTATAAATCACTAAATTTGTAATATATAGTTACATAAATTACTCTTACTTCCTACTTTCTTCCTCCTTATCCCAAAGGAATATTTAGATGCCATCAAGAAATATTACCAGACCAGTGTGGAATCTGTTGATTTTGTAAAAGCTCCAGAAGAAAGCCGAAAGAAGATTAACTCCTGGGTGGAAAGTCAAACGAATGGTAGGAGAGCCATCCATTATAGAAACACCTTTGAGAAACCTACGCGAGTCAGCCCTGTGCCTGACACTGCATGAGGGACCGAGGATAGGGATTGAGATGGGTTTGCAGGGAGAGCCCAGGAGGGCAATGCAGGTGAAGGACTTGTTTACATGAATATGAAGAGAGCCTAGGGAAACCAAAGAGGAAATCACAGGAAGCCAATTAGATGGAAACACAGCTGGAGAATTATTTGCACATGTCCCTGGATGATAACAGCTTTGTGGATCCCCTGTCTCTGCTCAGGCCCATTTTGAGATCATATTCTTTTCTTTAAATCGGAGCCAATTTTTTATGATGAATATTTAAAAGAAAACATTAGAAAGTGTCTCCCTTCTCCTTTACTAATTGGGAAACAAGCAGCTTTCCAGTAAATCAGCCTTTTGCCATCTGAGCTGGAGCTGCCTGGACCACATCTCTGTCCACACGTTCTGCAGGGATTATCACAGCTGTCTTCCCCATCACAGGAAAAGAGCTGAACAAAGTCTAGATACTATAGACATCTATTCTACCTCCCACCTCTCATTAAAAGTCAAACTTACTGCAACTCAACATGAGACTGAATAGGAAGATAACCCAGGAAGTAATGTCTGACAGCACAGGGCATATGTTTCATATCACAGAGCTCATATCACTTGTCCTATAAAGCAATCAGGGCCTACTTCCTCTGAATTGGGACCACATAGTTANAAAAAAAAAAAAAAAAAAAAAAAAAAGGAAGAGGAGAGAGGGAGAAAGGAAAGAGATATGTTGAAAGAGTAGATAAAATCAGTTTGTCAGTATTCCATGTCAGATGACTGGAGTCACTCAGAGACAGAGAACCTGAACTCCTTCTCTACCACAAGAAGTGATGTCTCCACCAAGGGTAACTTTATCCAGCTGGAGCCTTGAAGAAAGCTGCATCTGGTGAACCATTGGTCAGTAAGTCTAATGGTTTAAAGATCAAAGTCAGTGAGTCTAAAGTAGGGATTTGGGTGAATAATTAATGATCAGTCATGAACATTTGTGAAGCATCTTCCAGACAAATCATTTGTACCTTGTGTAAAAAGATTCTTTTAGGCCAGGCACAGTGGCTCACGCCTGTAATCCCAGCACTTTGGGAGGACGAGGCAGGTGGATCACCTCAGGTCGGGAGTTCAAAACCAGCCTGAACAAAATGGAGAAACCCCGTTTCTACTAAAAATACAAAATTAGCCAGATGTGATGGCACATGCCTGAAATCCCAGCTATTCAGGAGGCTGAGACAGGAGAATTGCTTGAACTTGGGAGGCAGAGGTTGCAGTGAGCTGAGATCGCGCCATTGCACTCCAGCCTGGGCAACAAGAGTGAAATTCTGTCTCAAAAGAAAAAAAGACTCTTTTATTCTTTCCCTTGCAGAAAAAATTAAAAACCTATTTCCTAATAAGAGTATTGACGGAGACACCAAATTGGTTCTTGTGAACGCAATCTATTTCAAAGGGCAGTGGGAGAAGAAATTCAATAAAGAAAATACTAAAGAGGAAAAATTTTGGCCAAACAAGGTATTCTCTATATTTTATTTATATAATGTAATATATTAATATGTGGAATGTTCAATTTAAACATTTCTGATGGAAAGTACCATGACAAGTGAAAAATAAAAGTTTTCATGTCTGTTATTTTGTTTTAGTCTTATAACTTTGTTTAGTTAGGAATACCAGAAGAAACTATTGTCTCTAACTCATTAAATTCCTGGGTTATTTCTTAGATGAAGAAGGATGTGTTGATATCTCAATAATATTTTCTTTTTTGTCTTGTGTCTCATTTGGTATTTGTTGGACACATTGATTTATTGCAGAATACATACAAATCTGTACAGATGATGAGGCAATACACGTTCTTTAATTTTGCCTTGCTGGAGGATGTCCAGGCAAAGGTCCTGGAAATACCATACAAAGCCAAAGATCTAAGCATGATTGTGCTGCTGCCAAATGAAATTGATGGTCTGCAGAAGGTAAAAACTTGCAGCTACAACTCTTCCTTCTACTCCCTGACTTTTTTCCTAAGATACCAAATTTAAACAAGGTAAAAGCTTGTGACCAAGTTACGTCAAAATAATGAAAAATTCAAAATGAGGAATGATGACTCAGCTTCATATTACATGTACAAATATTTTAGCATAGGGCCTGACAGGAACTGAAGGCTTAATTAATTATTAATTTATTATAGTTACATGCATTGGATATCAATTTGACGATATTATTATGCAGCAATTTAACCTTGACTGGGAGAAACATATAGCAATGTGAGGAAAGTTTACAAACACACCAAGCAAAAAAGGGAATAGAAATTTAGGGTATATACTAATCGCAATATGTACTAAATAATGTGTACAGGAAAATAAGAAAAGCCTATTAAAGACTGATACATGTAGTAGGCTGGTGGCACAAGAAATAATGACATATAGTTCATTGTGTACAAAATAATGTGATCATATTTTTACATATGTATTATATATTTGTATACAGACATATATACACATTACATATATGTAAAAACATGATTCTGTTTTTACATACATATGTACATAAATATATATACATATACACATATAATCAAACATATTTATATATTAAGGACTCATTTTGCCCATTAGAATAATATCTAATGAAGTGAACCTTCTGTATTTTACAGTTATTGCCAAAATAAAGATTCTCCATATAGTCAATTGATTGTTAAGGCGTATTAGAGATCTTTAGTTAGTCATATCAGTTTCTTTTTTCCATTTGCATAGCTTGAAGAGAAACTCACTGCTGAAAAATTGGTGAAATGGACAAGTTTGCAGAATATGAGAGAGGCACGTGTGAATTTACACTTACCCCGGTTCAAAGTGGAAGAGGCCTATGATCTCAAGGACACATTGAGAACCATGGGAATGGTGGATGTCTTCAGTGATGCAGACCTCTCAGGCATGGCTGGGAACCGGGATCTCGTGGTATCTGAAGTTCTACACAAGGCCTTTGTGGAGGTCACTGAGGAGGGAGCGGAGGCTGCAGCTGCCACAGGGGTAGTAACAGCCGTAGGATCAGCTCCTTCAACTAATGAAGAGTTCCACTGTAATCACCCTTTCCTATTCTTCATCAGGCAAAATAAGACCAACAGCATCCTCTTCTTTGGCAGATTCTCATCCCCTTAGACACAATTAGTCTGTCACTCCTTTTGGCAAAATGTTCACCTACAGTCGTTCTGGTAAACCGATTGCTGGCAACAACAGATTCTCTTGACTCATATTTCTTTTCAATCTCATAGTCATCATCAAGAATTTAATGATTGAAATAGCATGCCTGTCTCTCTTTCTCTTTATAAACACACATATACCTACTTTTTCTTCCAGAAAAATTCTCCTTGAGGAAAAATCAAGATGAATATTTTAATACTCTATCTTCTGAATTTGATACATAATTCTCTTTGTGACCCGTTTTAGATGAACCAAACCAAATCATACTTTCTCTTCAAATTTAGCAACTTAGAAACCCGTATTTCTTTGAATTTAGGTGATGCCTGAAATCCTTCTTATGTTTCTAAATTTTGTGATTCTATAAAATACATTATCAATAAAATAATGACTTACTTAAATAATTTTTGCTTTACCTTTTTTCTCTCAGTATAGGGGAAGTGTCCAGTTACATATAGGAAAAATAATTTAGAAACATATTAATCATGTAGAAAGGAAAATTCAAAACAAGAGTGCTTCATGACGAGCCTGGAGTAGAAGGCAGATCCCAAACATGAGGAACCTTGTAAACCGCATTAGGAACTTTCTATTTTATGCTAAAAGGGATAAGAAGCTTGCTACAGGTTTGTTTGTTAAAGAGAGGCATAAAATTATCATATCTGCATCTTGAAAATACATCTCTGGCTACTCTGATATCAATAGATGAGAGGAATAAACAGTGTGGTTACTATATATAAATTAGGAAACCATTTGAGTATTGGGAGTGGAAATGGAGAGAAAGAAACAGCCTGGAGGAATTATTTAGGAAGTAATAGCTACAGTAAGACATCCAGGTTTCTGACCTAGCCAATTGGTTGGATGGAAGAAAATATTGTTGTTGTTGTTGCTGTTGCTGTTGCTGTTGTTTGAGACAGAGTCTCGCTCTGTTGCCCAGGCTGGAGTGCAATGGGGTAATCTCAGCTTATTTGCAACCTGTGCCTCCCGGGTTCAAGCGATTCTCCTGCCTCAGCCTCCGGAGTAGCTGGGACTACAGGCGTGTGCCACCACACCCAGCTAATTTTTGTATTCTTTGTAGAGACGGGGTTTCGCCATGTTGGCCAGGAAGGTCTTGATCTCTTGACCTAGTGATCCACCTGCCTCAGCCTTCCACAGTGCTAGGATTACAGGCGTGAGCCACCGTGCCTGGCCAACATTGTTGTTTTTGAGAGAAAAAAAGATCATGGGTTTATATATGTACTTGTTGAATTTGAGGTACTTTTAAGATTCAAATGTATTTGCCTGGCAGGCACTTGAACATATTAGTCTAAATCTCAGAAACAGAATATGATCTGAAGCTCTAAATTGGTGATATGCAGTATAAGTACTTTAGAGCTACTGGGATAAATATGGTAACTGTAGCCAAAAGCAAAGATAAGATCCTAGGGAGAAAGGATAAACTTAGAAGAAAGAAGAATCTGTAATTGACCTTGAAGTATGCCAATATGTGTAAAACCAGGAACTGATCATTTTTATTTTCTAGAAAGTAGCTTTTCTTAGGGTTCCGTAGTTACTCCCGTAGATTCTTCCCAGTCAGTACTGAGTCTCACCTGGTTTCATAAAACATGAGTTTTTGAGGATTTGAGCAAGTTTGAAATTTTCTTCAGCAAGATTCAGCAGTCCAAGATCAAGGCAGAGAAAACAAAGGTTTCCCTACTTAACTATGAGACTTGGTCGAGTTGTTGAGGGAATTGACAGACTAGCCAGAGAGTGGATAACATGAACAATCTGTTCAGTGAATGCAGCTGGGGTAAGAAAGCAAAGAAGGATGTGGTAGCCTTGAAGAATAGATGTGTATTACAACACTTAACGAGGTCAAATAAGGATGGTATTAAGTTTGTGAGAAATATGAAGAGATCGGAAGTTTCGGCTAGGACCTATGATTTTGAAGTATACTTTAAAATGAGAAATTGTAAGGAATTATAAAGCTCTAATTCTGTCAAATAGATGATAATTAATTTCTAATGATTCAATGAAGCTGAAAATGGTAGAGTGGAAAGTTTTGAAGAACTGATTGTTATAATGACTTTAGACCATATCTTTCAACTATTAATTTTTCTGGGTTTAGAAGAAGGGACTTTAGAATAATGAAAATGTTAAGACAAAGACTCATAAGCATTAGCGTTTTATAGAGTATAGGGCATAGTTGATATTTTGTTATGAGAATTGAAATATTTACTTATATTCCAGCCAGAAAGCCAATTACACCTGCATTGTGGCCATCTGCAAAAGAAACTGAAGGGAAAGTCACATTTTTTCTTTTGATTTTTAAAATAATGAATTAAAATCTGCTGAACAAAACAGTATATGAGTCCACGCTGATATACAATAAATGACTAAATGAAAAGTTTAATAAGAAAGGCAAAATTGAAGTGCTTTCGAAACTTCTCCCCATGGAATACCACTTTGTACGCATTATGGTGGCCAAAAATAAAATTTAAAATACTGGGCTATTGCAAGTTTTGAAAAGAATATGAAGCAATTGGAATGCTCACACACTGCTGATGAGAATACAAAAGGTGCAACCACATTGGAAAACAGCCTTGAGTCATTGAACTACACACTTAAATTTTATTTTAATTAAGTATGCCTCTATAAAGTTGACCCAAAAAAGGAAAAAAGGAATGGTCCAAAACACACATATTTTGGTGAAAAAATATTCTTCATTAAATACTGGTTTTAAATGTATTTTTAATTGATAAAAACTGTATGCATTTATCTTATACAACATGTTGTTTTGAAACATGTAGACACAGTGGAATGAGTCAGTAGAGCTAATTAACATATGCATTACCTCACATAATTTTTTTGTGGTTAAAAACACTGAAAGTCTAGTCTCTTAGTAATTTTCAAAAATAAAATGAATTAACTGTAGTCACGATGTTGTACAATAGATCTCCTGAACTTACTTCTCCTATTTAACGGAAATTTGTGTCCTTTTACCAACATCTCAATTCCCTCTCACTCCCCGGCTGCTGGTAACCACCATTTCATTCTTTATTTATATGAGTTCAGCCTTTCTAGATTCCTCATGTAAGAGAGATCATGAAATATTTGTCTTTTTCTGCCTGGCTTATTTCACTCGACGTAATGTTCTCCAGGTTTACCATGTTGTCATACATGACAAGGCTTCCTTTTTTTAACGCTAAAGGGTAAGTATTCTACTGTCCACGTATATAACACAATTTCCTCATCCATTCATTAGTTATTAGCTACAAGGTTTGATTCCATATTTTGATTATTGTGAATAATACTGCAATGAATATGGGAATAAACATGTGTTTCCAACATAACTGCTTTTATTTCCTTTGGAAACATAATCAAAAGTAGAATTACTAAATCATATGGCAGCTCTGTTTTTAACTTTTTGAAGGACTTTTATGATTGAAGAAACTTTATTATGTTTTCCATAATGTCTGCCCAAACAGCTATTTGTATGATTCCACTGAGGATAGGGCCAGCCTTTGCCTTCTAAGAGGTTAAAGTCTTAAGGTTGTGTTTTTTCTGTTACTGTTAATAATTTGCCCTAATGGGAGGAAGTGAGAAAGATACATAATTTAAAATATTACATAACATATTCATAAGATATTACATAACTTATATTATTCAAATGCAATTGTTTTCTCCTTAAGAACTTTGTACCTATATTTTTTCTCCAATAATAATTTTAAGAAAAACCAAAGCTTGCGTTTTTGAGTGTCTTTTAAGTTGGATAGTGATCAGACTAAAGTGAGGACCACCTCCAGATAAGCTGAGCATGACAAATGAGTCATTGGATGAATTTCCCATCAGCACAGCCACGTTTATGACTGCTCCAGCAGTGACACATCAGTGACCTCCAAGGCAATGCTGAGACAGCCAGTGAAGATGATCCTGATGTCTCCTGTCTTCATCATAGGAAAGCTCTGCATCCTGATACAACCTATCACTGCATCTCTGATCCCATATTCTCCAGAGCATGTCCTGGTTTACACAAATGGTGGCTCTTGGGATAGGGAGGTTGTCCTCTCCATCCCAAGCCTTCGCTCTCCAATTTCACACCTGCACAAATACAGCAGAGTTGTACAAGTGCTCAGGTATCCTAGGACCTGCTGCTAATCCCCAGTGAGTGAGCTGAAAAGGAAGCAGGACGTTTGCAATATATGTAAAATTTGGAGCAGCTTTTTCTGCCAACACTTCTGGCAATGACAGGTTTTGGGTGTGGGGATGACCCAAAACCTAGTTGGAGATGGAAAGCACATCATAAATACAAGATCATAAGTTAACATTTTCTAGACTCAAGGAATAATCCGTGTAAGTTTGGTGAACCAGAAATATTAAACACATTTAATAAGCTTACTACAAACATTGGTTTACAGCTTCCAATAATGCTTTCAAATGCTGACATGGAGACATATACATAAATCAAACTGGGAAGAGAAATATCTCTTTGACCTGGAATCCACCAACATTTTAGAACTGATAAATTAACACTGATAGTTAAGAAGGTAGCTGAGGACAGGATGGCCATGATTTGGTTTCCAAGTAAAGTTAGAAGATTCTGCCACTACTGCTGGTGCTGCTGCTGCTAATGGTCTACAAAGATTCGCTATTTTCTAAACACTGTAATTCTAATAAGTGGTTTTGGCAACTACTATTTCCAAACATCTGGTAATACTAGTTCAAGATAATAAATTGTGATAAAGAAAACAATGCAATGAGTTCAAAGAAAAAGAGAATTGAAAGTATATTACTGACCACATTGTTTTACATAAATTTTTGAGTGAGATATGACAGTTGTGATAACCAGATTGTGATTAATAGACCTAATGTCAAATGAAAAACCAAATTTAACTTAACCCTTGTAAAGACAAACATAAATTAAAAATAAGAAGCTTAATTCTCCCTATTAAATATAAGGGAAGAAATTCTTCTCCCCTCATTTGTATCAGAGTATTTACTTTAGAAAGTTTATAATTCTAAATATTTCCTCCTTCTCTGAAGTGTATATTAATTCTTTTGAAGACTAAATATGTCTTTTATCAACTTTATGATGAAGAAATATCTTTCTCAAGGACCTGGGAACCATCTCTTTGAAATGTAAACATCGGGGGAGATAGCTGTCCTCTCCCAGCTTCTGGAGGAGGGTAGGAGCTTAACATCAGAGGGCACCTGCCTCCAAGCTGCAAAACTACCTCCATTTCTTAAGATAGAAGTTTGTTTTTCCTCTGTGTAAAACCAATTAACTAACACAGATGGTCACCCCAATTACCAGGTGAACCTGGGATGAATTATGTGTGATAAATGGGGCTGTCAAGTCCTCTTACTTGAGGAGTAATTATTGTTTATTTTGAGAACATCTATGGGATGGATTGGATCTGCCTGTCTACATAAAAGGATGAGACTGTTTTCCTGCCTTTGCCATCTCTTAGCAGATTGCCTGTGATGAACATCTCATTCTGGTTCAATGCTTACTGAATAATGAAAGTGCCTTCTTTCTCTGCTACCATTGTGGAGAGCGTTTCTGGGTTGGACGAAGATGTTGGTTTTAATTATATTTTTCCAATACATTCCACAATTATGAAGAGTGTGCTTTGTTCCAGCAGAACTCTGTCATGAGAGGCTTAAGGAAAATATGCTTGGTAATTATGACACTGAAGAGGGGACGCTTTGCTTTCTTATAGGCGTTTGATGCATTGTGGAATGGAGAGACCCTTAGGTATAATTTTAAGAGGCTTGCACCTCAGTACTCTGAGGGAACCCTGGTGCAGGAGTGCACTGCAACCTCATCAAGACTGATCATTCTCTCTATATATATCTATCTCTATATATAAAATATATATTATATAATCAGATCAGAACTATACATATAAATAATATATATTATAACTAGATATTATATATACAGTTCTGATCTATATATATACTATATATATAGTTCTGATCTGATTATATTATGCATATATATATGTATATAAATATATATACATATATATAGAGAGAGAGAGAGAGAGAGAGAGAATGATCAGAACTTTGGGGCAGCTAGAGCTCAGCTCTCTGACAATAGCTCTGAAACTTTCAGCTCCTAAATGTATTGGGAATGTGAAAAGACTCAATGGGAGAGCCTTTAAGAAGGAAATAAGCATCTGGTACAAAATACATTGTCAGGAAGAGTCACTGCCACCTTACACAGCTTGACAAACTCAAAAATTTTTTGGAAATACAAATCATTTACAACTGGTTTTTAAAAACTGGTTTTAATATTATAATTTGTTGTGTTTCATTTTTTACTTTTAATGATCACTAAAGTAGCAAATGCATCTCAAAATTAGAATGTAGTATTTATAAAATAGATTTTGTTTATTCACAAATCCCACGATACTACCGTGAGCTTCTCTATTTGCATGTTTTTGATGGTATAAACCAGATATTCATGGGTAGGGAAAGAATAGTTCTTCCTACGAGATCAAAGCTCATCCCTTTCCCTGGTTCTAACTTCCCACTTTCTCCTACTGTTATTCAGCTCTGTTACTGTCGTGGCAAGCAGGCTTCCCTGATTTGGTTTAAAGCAGATTATAGTCGCTAGTTGATCTTCAGGGGACTACAGGCCTCAAGACAAAGTCATAAAATATCAGTCTCTGAAATGAAAACTCTCCAAAGTTGCCTAAAGGTAATGTGATATTGTGGACCTTGTTCTGTAAAATAGTCTTCTTCAGAGAGAGAGTTTGCAGATGAGTTGTTGGTCAGGCTTTGGATTCATGAGTGAAACCAGGCTGTCTTTCTAATGCTATACCAGAAAGAGGTTACCACAAAACACATCTGATCTAGGATACATTTTCATAATGGTGTCTCTTTTGTTAGATAAGCTCCTACAAAGCTGCTTTTGGTGACAGGTAAAAAACTATATTTCAGACAGAATCATGCTCTGTCACCCAGGCTGGCATGTGATGGTGTGATCTCGGCTCACTGCAACCTCCGCCTGCTGGGTTCAAGCAATTCTCCTGCCTCAGCCTCCTGAGTAGCTAGGACTACAGGTATGCACCACCATGCCTGGGTAATTTTTTGTATTTTTAGTAGAGACAGGGCTTCACCATGCTGGCCAACAAGTCAGTATCTCTTCAAACACCTGTCTGTTGCAGGGTCTATAAGGATGGCTCCCAGAACATCTATACATATGTTCTTGTCATCTCAGGTCACACCCATTTTCCTTTTTCTAATCCTTTACTTACCAAGCAAGTTTCTAAACTATAATTTGGTCTGTGAGTATACCTTTCCAGCAGGAAGAAGCTCCAAGATGACAAAATGTGGCTTACAATATAGCTCCACTTACATAGCAATAAAGTTACTATTTCCAGATAGTAAATCAGGGGCATGGCTTTGAGTAATGGGAAACCCTCTTCCTCATCCCTTCCAATCTGTGCCAAGCATCTTACCCACTCTAACCTCCCAATGAACTAATGAAAGTCTCCTTCAGATCACTATCATCAGTGTAGACTGCTATCTTTTACATAGCAGCCTACAAAAATGTCTATTTCTACCGCCAAACTGGACATCCTTCAACAGCAAGGATTGTTCCACTGATGCCTGCATTTTTTGCAGCAAATGCTTAAAGGATATACATTGAATATAATTAAACTAGATCCCTAGGATCTGACAAGTTATAGATGTAGAAACAAGCAAACAAAAATGCATTTGATCCTGTAAAACTGAGACCAGATCCTGAAATATCCTAGAGCCTTACCAAAGAACAGCCAGTCCACAAGTGAGACTTGAGTAAATCCCTGGATTCTGCACATTTTACTCTAAGGCTTTTCATAAATCCTGTCAACTGCACAGCGCTCCTACCTCACAGGGGACAGACGTGGCAATATCGAAGTGTCTGTGTGGGAAGTCTGACGTAACCAACCAGGAGGACTGAAGTGTTTGCATATCACAAGGTCTGTTAGTTAAACTCATGGTGAATCTTCTCTGGACTCAGTGAATTGGCCTAGGATTGGATTTCTTCAGAGCTACGCGAGTAATACTCTCAGAGAACAACTCTATAGAGTTGAGATGGGGAGATAAACCCACTGGGAGTCACGAAACCACGCTTCAGTTTTCCAGTTCTGGTATCACTTTTTTGTGTGCCCTGTCAAAGGATGAAGCAAAGGTCATTGGGGCTAAGAAAGCATCACTGAGTTTACTTGCCAGGAAAGAGAAAAAAAAACCAGTGAGGAATCCACTCAGTAGTTGACAAGTGGAGAACAGTTGGGGAGTTTCAAGAGCTGTACCATGAAAAGCCACAAGGGTGGAGCTGCCCAAGGCCATAAGAGCCCACCTCTTGTATCAGCATGACCTGGATGTGAGACATGGAGCTGAAGGAGATCATTTCAGAGTTTTAACAACCTCACTGGATTTATGGGGCCTCCAGCTCATTTTGGCCAATGTCCCCAATTTGAAACAGGTATATTTATCCAATGCCTGTACCCCCATTGTATCTTGGAAAGAAATAATTCGTGTTTTATTGTACTGGCTCATTTGTAGAAAGGACTTGCCTTGTCTCAGATGAGCCTTTGGACTTGGACTTTTGACTTAAAGCTGGAATGAATTTAGAATTTGGGGGACTATTGAAAAGACATTATTGTGTTTTAAAATATGAGGACATGAGATTTGGGAGGGTCCAGGGGTAGAATAATACAGTTTAGCTGTATCTCCATCCAAAATCTCAACTTGAATTATAATTCCCATAATCCCCACATCAAGGGAGAGACTAAGTGGAGGTAATTGAATCATGGAGGCAGCTTCCCCCCTGCTGTTCTCGTGGTAGTAGGTGAGTTCTCACAAGATCTTACGGTTTTATATATGTTTGGCAAGTTCTTCCTTCTTTCATTCTCCTTTCTGTCACCTTGTGAAGAAGGTGTCTGGCTTCTCCTTTGCCTTCCACCATGATTGAAAATTTCCTGAGACATCCCTATCCATGCTGACCTGTGAGTCAATTAAGCCTCTTTCCTTTATAAATTATTCAGCCTCAGGTAGTTCTTTATAGCGACATAAAAATTGACTAATATAGCCAATTAGTACCAAGAGTGGGGTATGGTATTTATGACGGTTAGGCTTATTAAGTATTAAAAATTTGCATACCAGGTAGTATTGCTGTAGTTGTAATGTTTTCCTTTTGTATTGCTAATTACTTTGCACTTCTATTTTTCATTGTTTAAATGAAGGAATTGAATAGATGAGTTCTAACGTTCCTTCCAGCATTCTACTGGTCAATTACTTTAAGAAACATTTTAGCAGAGTATTAGCATATACTTCTTCATAGAATAAGTAAATGAGAGCACCACAAAATATTAAACTTTTAATACTTAAAAAAATTGATGGTACATTTGAGACATGAAGAAAGCAGCTGTATGAGTGAGCTTGGAAGCAGATTCTACAGCTCCAGGTGAGCCCAGAGGACTACAGCCCTGAGGACAGCCTGACTACAAACTCCTGAGAGACCTGGAGCCATCGGCACCCACTTAAGCAATGCGAGATTCTTGACCCCCAGGAAATGTGAGATCAGAGTGTTTATCATTTTTAGCTGCTACATTTTGGGGTATTTTTAATGCACTAATAGATAATGAATACAAAAACTGAATTTTAAAATTTTAATTAATTTAAATGAATGCAACCACATATGTCTGGTGGCTACCCTATTGAACAGCACAGGTTTAAAATCATGCTTGCTTTCTGTTACACCTTTCTATTCAAAAATTCAGAGTCTCAAAAAATGCAAAATAAAATAATTTTAACTGTATGTCCCTATAGGCCCACCATATCTATGTTGATGGGTCAGGTTACCACTATACTTCTAGTGAAAGAGTTGTTGGAATTCCCCCAGAACTTCTTTAGGAAGTAGAAATATGATAGGAAATAGAAACTTCAGAATGAAGAATGACCAAAATAGTAAATATGCAGATAAATATAATAGATGTTTTGCTCAATTTTAAAATATAAGCAACTATTTGAAGCAAAAGGAATGGAAAGGTATTACGTGAGCTATAAGAAATTTAGAAATAAAATCAATGACTACCATAGCACAAAGGATGGGAGGTGAAATGGAAGTACAGTGTGGTAAGGTTGTCACATTAAAAATTAAGTTGAATAATATTGTTTGAAGGTAGCCTTTAATAAGTTAAATACAAATATTGTAACCTCTAAAGCATCCATTAGTAGGCCAAGAGTGGAGATTAAATAGAATATAAAAAATAGAAAGAAGTCTGGAAAAGAGGGGAACAATGAACTGATGAGACAAGAAAAAAAAGAGCAATACGGTAAATTCAAACCCATGCTTAATGATAATTACCATAAATATTGTTGGACACTCTATTTGAAAGACAGAAATTGTCAGACTGCATTACAAAGCAAGATCCAATGTAATAGAGCCTGGCTGCATTTTTGATGGTTGACTGCTGACAGCATCAAAACCCACCTTCCCTCTGTCCCTCTGATTCACATCTGGATGGGAAGAAAGCCCTGGAGCTCCTCCCTTGGTACCTGTGGAAAGTTCAAATCAAGCAAGCCCTGACCATCACAGAAACCTTCACCCTAGTCTCAGCCCGTAACCACAATAAAGCCAAAACCAGTTGACCCTCCTGACTCTCAAGCCTGCTTGGGACCCCGCTCTGCTCTCCCCAGAAAGCCTCATTACATGAGTAACAAATCTCTTCATACCCTCTTGGTGCATTTGTAGCATCATCAGTCACAACATTCAACTAATTTTAGGTGGGTCGGGGGGGGTCTATCCTACCTTCATGATGTGACTATAGCATCCAATTATATGATGTCTGTGTTAAAATTCACTTTAAATGTAATGGCACCTCTAAGACAAAAATCAAAAATGCAAAAAGAAATATCATGCCAACCCTAATATGAAATCTTGAGTGGTTACACTCATGTTACACAAATTAAATTTCAGGACAAGGACTATTATCAGGGATGGTATTAAGATAATGATAGACGTAGGTAGTGGAAAAACAAAGAATTCAGATATAACCTGTATATTTATATGTCATAAAGTGTCCAAGGTAATTAATTCACTAGAATAAGGAGTTTTTCAACAAATGATGCTAAAACAATTGAATATCTGTATGGAAAACAGTTAATACCAACACTTACTTCACAAAAATGAACTTAAAATCAATCATAGGCCTGAGTATGAAAGTTAAAGCTATAAAACCTCTGGGAAAAAAAGATGAAAGTCTTAACAAAACTAAAACTGGCAAATATTCCTTAAATAAGACACAGAAAAGTAGAAAGCATAAAATAAAAAGTTAAAGAATTAGACTTCATGGAAATTTAAAACTGCTCTTCAAAAACATCAGCATGAAATCTATGGATCTCACACAGCACTTGCATTTAGAATGCATTAAAAAACAATTACAAGTCAATAAGATCAGCAAAGTAATTTTTAAATAGGCAAAGATTTGAACAGATATTTCACAAAATAAAATAGGCATATGGCCAATAACCATAAGAAAAGATGCTCAATGTAATTAGTCATAAAAGAAATGCAAAAATTAAAACCACAATGAGATGCTATTTAAATTATAGCAACTAGAATGGCTATAACAAAGAAGGCTGACCATACTAAATACGGAGCTGCTGGACTGCTCACACATTGCTGATAGGAATATAAAATTATAGAACCTCTTCGGAGAGCACTTTGGCAGTTTCATATAAATTGAAACTTATACTTATCATATGACCCAGCAATATCACTCTAAGTATCTAAAGAAATGAAAACACGTACTCACACAAAACATGCCCACAAATTTTCATAGTAGTTATTCATAGTAACCAAACACTGGAAACAACATAAATGTCCACTGATGAATAAAGAAAATGTGGTTTTCCATATAATGCAATACTGCTTGTCAATAAAAAGTAACAATCTACTGACATCCCCAAAACATTGATGAATGTCAAAAACATATCACTGAGCAAAAGAAGTCAAACACAAAGGGCTACATATTCTATCGTTCCCTTTGTATAAAACCTGAAAATTGGCTAGGTGTGTGGCATGTGGCTGTAATCCCAGCACTTTGGGAGCCGAGGCAGGAGGACTGTCTGAGCCTAAGAGTTTGAGGTTACAGTCAGCTTTGATCGCACCACTGAGCTTCAATCTGGGTGACAGAGTAAGACACTGTTTCTATTAAAAAAACAAAAACAACACAAACTTGGAAATGGCAAATCTGCTCAATAGTGATGAAAAGCAGGCTAAGGGTTGCTGGGCCACGGCTGCAAGGGTGGTTTCCTGGGAAGCAGAATAAGCAAATTTGGTGGATGGTGCTCTGTATTTTGGTCACTGTGGTGTTTTCATTGCTGTATTCATTTGTCAAAACTCATCAAATCCTAGGCTTTACTTTACGTAAATTATATCTTAACAAAGTTGATAAATATTTATTTTTTACATACTCCTGAATTTTTCCTTACAGAAAAATTCCAAGTAATATAGGGATTATCTCTTTTAGAAAGTGGAGCCTAATCCCTCCCCTAAGAAGGTGGGCTAGACTTCATGACTTGATTTCAAACAATATATAGCACAGAAAGGGAAAAACAGAAACTTTACATTGGAGAAACCTGGCAAACTCTACCTTAACCAAGTGATCAAGGTTAACACCCTAGTGATGTCATGTAGACACCAGGGACCCCCTCACATGATAAAAGGGCATTTCACCTCTGTGATATCCTTTCCAAAAACCCATAACCCTTCTCTAATCATAAGAAAATAAATCAGGCATTTTCTTAAGCACTTCGTATGGACAATCTTATTTAGTTGCCAAAACAACCCCGCAAGGCATTATTTTATTGGGTGATCTCTTCATTTTACAGATGAAGAAATTATGATAGAGACAGTCATATGATTTGCTCAAAGTCACATTATTAAGTGGTGGTGGAGCTAGAAATCAAATTCAGGTAATCCAATTCCAGAGTCCACATTTGGAAGCATTTCCCCATCAGACCTCTCAAGCATATTCCACATGTTCCACAACACCAGCCACTCGGTCTTCCCTCAGAAGTTGATCGCTTCCAAAGAATGTAACATGGACAATAGTTTATATTTGACCCACATAGTTCTGCAAATGTGATTATCACCATAGAAACCAAGACAACATTGTCCTAAATTGTCTTGCAAAAAAAGAATGCTCAGAGCTCGTTCTGGTGAGTTTCTGTTTATTCATAAATACATTCTTATTTGTAGAATTTGATCAACTGCAATTTTGTGCCCACTGAAATATTACCAACCTACCTTGAAGCAGATATGAATTACACAATTTATAAGGTATCTCTCAGATATAAACAAGAAGCAAGAGATTCATTTGAAAATTATTACCAAAGTTGAAAAAAAAATTTAAGGGTTAATTCTGAGATTTACTCCTCTTATTCTCCCTGTAATAGATAGTTTTCTATGTAGGCAAACTATAAGGCAAAATTTATATTCTCTAAAAATATGCTAGCTGTTCCATTGGCACCCATCCCCTTATACAAAACAAGTGGAAATCTTTTCAGTCAATTCCCCAAAATAACTAGGACTTCAACCATCCCCAAAAAACAGATTCCAACTTGGCTGCTATTAATAAGTTTTCATCTAAGGTTGCTGTGTATTCCTCAGGATTCTTCAGGTACCCAGTTTTAAAGCTCAGCTTTAACTAGCTTAAGCAATTACAGACATTTACTGGCTGATAGAACTGTGAAACAAGGTGGATCAGGTGTTCTGTGTGTGCATGTCCACATGTGTGTGTGTGTCAGGGGTGGGGAAGATGAGATTCATCCCTTGGCACTGTTTCTCAGTATTGGTCTCATTTTCTTCTACTGTATGAGAGAAAACTTCCTTCATCATGAGAATAAGGTTATATGACTTCAGGAAATACTTCATCTAGTAAGCCCAAGGAAAGAGAGCTTCAGTCCCATGGTGTTTCTGTGAAGTCCAAGGCCACATTCACATCCCTTAAACAGACTACTGTGGCAGAACAGGGACAGTGATTGGCCAGGCCTGAGCCATGTGACCCGTTGAGGGCCTTTGGAACTGATTAGCAACCTTACCAGATTAGTGCCACATGGCACCAAGAGACGGTTTAAACAGCTGCTCCTCTGCTGTTTGCCAGATAGGATACTGCAAAACGACATCACCTGGCTGTTTCCTGATATCCTCCTTTTACCACTTACGGACATGCCCAGCTCCACTGTGGACCTTGGAAGCCCAAAGAAAGAGACCTTGAATGTTTGGTCAAAGGAGTGTGAAATGAAGGGGCCCCTATCTGCAGCTGGTGGGGGAAGCACTGATGAAGGCCCTGAACTGTACCTGTGGTTAATAACACTCCTGCTATATCTGTTTACTTGTTGGCCCATCCTTACTGCTCTTTGATTCCCTGCACTTGCTAAAGGCTTATTACTCACAACTCAGATGAATCACCTCCACTGTTTCTTTTCTGCCTTTTTTAATAGACTGAGAAGGAGGTGGCCACCTAACTGGTTGGAAGCAGAAGAGCTGGTTTGGCCTTTTCATCCTAAGCCTGAGGTGTCTGGTCTCAATTACTCAGGAGTTTTATGAATGTAGGGTACATAAAGCCTCTTTGTTCCAGCTTTGAGCCTCGTTCTCCAGTTCTTGAGCATCAGAGAAAATGTCACTCAACAAAATGCCCATGAAAATGAACACTTCCCCACTTTCTAAATTCCCTTAAAACATCTTGTTTTCATGCTTTTTTATTTTAACTCCTTTTTGTTTAAATGTCTTCTTTTGAGTATCATTTTAAACACACAATTTTTTAAACTTTTTCATTGTATATACCTGTATACAACCTGCTGTTTTGATATACAGGTACAGAGTGAAATGGTTGCTCCAGTCAAGTAAGTTAGCATATATCCATCATCTCACATAGTTACCCTTTTTCTATGTGTGGCGAGAGCATCTAAAATCTACTATTTTTCTCAAAAATGTTATATATAATACGTTGTTATTCACCATCATTCTTGTCTTGTACGTTAGAGCTCTAAACTTGTTCATCGTACCTATCTTCAACTTTGGAACCTTTGACTATGTCTCTCTATTTTCTCACCCTCTCCCTGCATCCCCCCAATCCCTGATAACTACCATTTTATTCTCTTTCTCTATGTATTTGACTTTTTATTACACATGCAAATGAGATCATATAGTACTTTTCTTTTTGTGTATGACATTTCACTTAGCATAATGTCCTCAAGCCCATCCTTGCTGCATGTTGTGGCAAATGGCAGGAACTCCTTCCTTATTAATGGCAGCCAAACAAAAGAAGGAAATCTTTCATAGAGAGAGAGAGAGAAAGAGAGAAAGAGAGAGATCATTATATCTTTATCTACTCATCCATAGATGAATACTTCAGTTGTGCCCATATCTTGGCTATTGTGAATAATGCTACAAAGAACATGGAAGTGCAGATATCTTTACAAGGTGGAAATTTCACTTCCTTTGGATATTTACCCTGAAAGGGATTGCTGGATCTCATGGTAGTACTATTTTTATTTAGGGAACCTTCATACTATTTTCCATAATAACTGCACCAGTCTACATTCACGCCAATAATAAATATGCAATCTCTAAAGATGCAATCAGTTTCAATTAACTGTAGATATTTTGCCAAAATTAAGCATGCCCAAATTGTCACAACTTGGCCATGAGAGGCTACTAACCTGGCCCCTTTATCCTTTTAGCATCACCTATTTTTATTACAACAACATCAGATTACAAATCCCTTCTAAATTTTTCCTGCCCTATACGTGGAAAACCTATCTTCCAAAAAAAATTATCATTACCTTTAGTGAATAATGCTGTGTGAGACTAAACTCTAGGTGCTGGAAATCATAAACGATGCTGCTGTGGTATTTAGTGATTGTGCTAGTAACAGACCTGGAGAAGGCTCTCAGCACTCACCTTGCAAACAGGTTTTAGTAAATTACAAATGTTTAGCCCACAAGCAACTAAAAGCTTAATAATAAAAATGATCAACAAAGGCATGGAATTAACCATAATATGCAATTCATTCTTCCGTTAACTTTGCATGTTTCAAAGGATAGACCTATTTTACATCACACTACAAGAAACACATTAAGGTACTTCTAGGTTTATTTGTCCACTCTATGAGGAAATGCCAGACAACAATGAAACTAAATTTCCATTTGTCAATGTCACAAAATCTAAAATAAAGATTCGAATGACTTAGGCAAAATGCAGAAGAAAAGATACATATAAAGTTTAAAAACACAAAATTATATATTTTCTATAGGTACATGTAGATACATAGTAGAAGTAATGCAGGGCGGACAAGCACCAAAATTAGGGCTTAGCCTGGGAGAGTTCTTGGCTTCACCCAAGAAGGAATTCAAGGATGAGCCAGTAGTGTCAGCAAATTTTCTTGAAGTGGCAGTGTACAGCAGCAGCAGACGTACTGCTTCTTGTGGAGCAGGGCTACCCCACTGGCAGTGTACCCAGAGTAGCAGCTCAGAGGAGATTCTGTAGTCATTTTATACCCACTTTTAGTTATATGCAGATTAACAGGTGGATTATGCAGCAGTTTCTAGAAAAATGGTGGTAACTTCTGGGTTGTCAGGTCATTGCTATGGAAAGGGGTGATAACTTCTGTGTGTAGTCATGGCAAGGATAAACTGACATGGTACACTGGCAGGCATGTCTTATGGAGAGGTACTTCCAACACTTCCCTGTTTTAGCTATTTCGCAATCTGGTCTGATGTCTGAGCTCCACCACCCAAGTTAAGTCTTGCCTTCTGAGTCATGCCTGGCCTCCTGCCTCAGAAGAGGTGGTAGCTTTTCCTTACATTTCCTCACAGAATGGACCTTCATTTCCTCATAGAATGGACAAATAAGCCTTCATACTCAGAAGTATGAAGCATGACTGCTGTTACAAACACTACCTTTAGAACAGTAATTAACCTTAGTAATCAACCTAAGGAATAGAAAAAGTATAGGATTGTTTAGCTGTATATGTAACATTTCCTGTCTTTCAAAAGAGAAATTGAAGCAAATATTCAAAATGTAATTATTTGTAGAATCTGCTAGTTATATATTTTTATTCATTTATTTATTATACTTTAAGTTCTGGGGTACATGTGCAAATTGTACAGGCTTGTTACATAGGTATACATGTGTCATGGTAGTGGTTTGCTGCATCCATCAACCCGTCATCTATATAAGGTACTTCTCCTAATCCTGTCCCTCTCCAATCCCCCCACCCACTGCTATTCCTCCAGTAGCCCCCACCCTTCAGGCCCCAGTGTGTGATTTTCCCCTCCCTGTGTCCATGTGTTCTCATCGTTCAATACCCTCTTATGAGTAAGAACATGCAATGTTTGGTTTTCTGTTCTTGGGTCAGTTTGCTGAGAATGATGGTTTCCAGTTTCATCCGTGTCCCTGCAAAAACATTAACTCATCTTTTTTTGTGGCTGCATTGTTTCTGCTTGCCCGAAATATTTGTAGCTAAAAATAATTTCTAATTGTTGCCAGGCATAAGAAAATGTTTTAAATAAATAGCATATAGAAATATTCCAAAAATAATATTCAAGAAGCTGATGTTGTGCAATGTCACACAGAACTGAGAAGAGAAATTTTCATTATGCTAAAATATTATAAATAAGATGCATGCATTAATTGAGGATTTGGCAGGAAAAAAGGACTCACACCAGGTATTGCAACAGAATGAATGTAACATGAGGAATTCATTAAACAGGTGTTAGGGGACGCTGAGGCAACATAACAAGCAACTGTAGACAAGAATGACCACCCTAACGGTGAGGGAACAAAGTGTAATGTTGGTAATATCTGAGCCTGGAAATTTGGTAGAGGATCTCTGTAGATCTGGATCTCAGATTTTGGAGAGGGCACTGCATAGTTAATGCTGATATATCTAAAAGATCATGATAAGGTTAGGGGGACTAAAACCAAGCTAGAGATTAGAACTACCTACACTTCCTGGAAAGAAGAACCCTTGCTGGAGTGAGGTTAGAGATAAAGACAGAGCAGGAAGAAAACAGATAGAATATGGCTGGGCACAGTGGCTCATGCCTGTAATCCCAGCACTTTGGGAGGCCGAGGTGGGCAGATCACTTCAGCCCAGAACTTTGAGACCGGCCTGGGTGACATAGTGAGACCTCGTCTATACAAAAAATACAAAAGTTAACCGGGCATGTTGGTGCACACTTATAGACCCAGCTTCTCAAGAGGCTGAGGCAGGAGGATCACTTAAGCTTAGGAGGTCAAGGCCACAGTGAGCCAAGATCATGCCACTGCACTCCAGCCTAGTAGAGCAAGACCCTGTCTCAAAAAGAATAAATAAAGAAAGAATAAAATCTCTTCTCCTACCTTCCAGTCTCCTTCTATTGCCCTCTGAGATTTTAACACGAGTACTCAATTAGAACATGAAAAATGAGAACTGATGGCTTCAAGTTAGTTTATTATTCAAATTGGTTTGGGAACTTCTTGGGGTGTTTTCTTAGAGCCATAGCATAGAATTTGTACTATCCTCAATGGAAGGAAACTCTGAAGAATTTCATTTTCTGAACATCAACAGTGATAACTCACAATCATTTTAGGTTAAAAAATTGAATGATATCAAGTAGAAAATAATGTTCACATGTTCTCTTAAAAAAGGTAAAAGTAAACATTTTGCCACCTTTAGCCCTTTCAAAGAAGAGATGGAGATATAAAAAAATCAAACAAACTGATAACCAAATAAATTACAAAAATGAACAATGGCCACATGCATGCATACAACCTTTGCTTTTAGAATCAATTCATTGTTGGAAAGTTCTGTAATATTAATTATAAGTCTTTAGGATAAAAACTGTCAGAAAAGCCCGGGGAAAACCCAACAAACGAATAGGAAGTTTAGAAATATAGGTACAATTTTAGATGGAATTAAGGACTTGTAAGCCAGAGTTTATAAAGAACTGTTTTAACTCAATAAAATGAGAGGCCAAGACAGACAATCCAATTTAGAAATGAGCAAATGATTTGTATACATTTCTTCAAACAGAGTCAAACAAATGGCCAATAAGCACATTTAAAAACTGCTCAACCTAATTAAATGTAAGGGAAATGCAAATTAAAACCACAGTGAGATACCACTTTCTACCTACAAAAGTGGCTATAAAGACACGATACTGGATGTTGGTGAGAATTCGAAGACACTAATTTTAAACACTGCTGCTCGTAATGTGAAATAATGCAGCCACAGTGGAAAACAGTTTGACAGTTTCTTACAAAGCTAAGTATTTACTTGTCATATGGCCCAGCAATTTCTCTGCTAGAAATCTACCCAACAGAAATGAAAACATATGTGAACACAAAGATCTTTATTCATATGTTCAGAGCAACATTATTCCTAACAGCCAAGAAGTGAGAACAATCCAAATGTCCATCAAGTGGTGAACCTATAAATAAAATAGGTCTTTTCCATGCAATGGAATACTATTCGGCAATGAAAAAAATTAAGTATCAATACATATTACAACAGATGAACCTCAAGAACATCATGCAAAGTGCAAGACGCCGGACCCAAAATACTGCATGTAGTATGATTCAATTTATATAAGATGTAGAAAAGAAAAACTTATAAAGACGGAAAACAACTCAGTGGTACCCAGGATTGAGAATATTAATAGGCATGAGGAAACTTTTTAGGGTCATGGAAATATTCTAAAACTGGATTGTGGTGATGCACAACTCTAGAAATTTACCAAAAGTCAATGAATTATAAACTTAAGTGTGTACATTTGATGGCATGTAAATTGTAGTTTGACAAAGCTATTAAAAAAAAATAAGCCAATTATGTGATCTTGTTAAAAACTGGGTGGGAAAAGTGAAACAAGCCTACAAAACAGCAGGCTGAATCTATTAAGAGCAGCAATAGATTCAGAGCTTTTCAAAAAGCATCTTCAGAAAATATCATTTGGTAATACTCATACCTCGCTCAAAAAGTAACCAGAAAAATAGCAATGGGGAAAAAGAAAGGAAACCCTTCTAAAAATTATTCCAAGTACTTACCTTATAAAGTCTAAAAAGGTGATAGAGGAGAAATACTGATCAACTACATCATTTATCTTCTCAAATATCACATTTATTACACAATATTAAAATGCTTATGCACCTAACAATGGACAATGTTAGAATGGAAGATGAAAATACCAGCATCCTCTCCATCTGCTATATTGCTTTATTTTGTTCTGGCATTTGAGTTTTATGTTTTGCTACTGTATTCCCAAATTCTCTTTCCTATGTGTGATTTGCCACAATATCTGTTGGGGAACAGTAACATGAGCTGAGTATATTATTGTTTTATTTTACTTGTGAATTATAACATGCCAAAATATTAGAATTAGAGAGACCCCCAAAATTACTAGTTCATACTCTTTACTGGAGAGACTATCCTTTAGTGCACAAAACTACAAAATACTGATTTACTTTCAAAAGAAACCAAGGGAGATTATCAATGAGGTTTGGTTTGACTCTCCTTATACATGGCACAAAAGAAAGGATATTTCACTTTCGAGGACGGTTATAAACACACACACTATTGGAGTCATTAAATCATTGATTTGATGGCCAAGACTGGGAATGCAATCATGACGACATTTAGAAGAATGGAATCCTACTACTTCGGGAGGCAGAGGCAGGCTGATCATGATGTCAGGAGATTGAGACCGTCCTGACCAACATGGTGAAATCCTGTCTCTACTAAAAAACACACACACACACAAAAAAAAAAAAAATAGCTGGGCGTGGTGGCGAGTGCCTATAATCCCAGCTACTTGGGAGGCTAAGGCAGGAAAATCGCTTGAAACAGGGAGTCAGTGAGGTGACTTGAAACAGAGAGGTTACAGTGAGCCGAGATCACCCACTGCACTCCAGCCTGGAGACAGAGTAAGACTGCTTAAAAATAATTTAAAAAAAAAAAAAAAAGAATGGATGATTTTTGTAATCATATGAATAACACTGGTGGTTTTTTCTAAAAGCAGCAATGCCATGACAGCAATCATCTTAAGGAGAAGAAAATCTGCCAAAGAAGAGGATGCTATTGGATTCATTGTGCCTGATGAAGAACAGGAAGGGATGATTGCAGTGAACATTTTCATGACCGGGGTCTGATGTGACAGTAAAGCCTAGGCCGGTGGCAGCTGCAGCCTCGGTGCCTTCCTCAGTGACCGCCACGAAGGAACTGTGCAGGAGCTTCTGGGCATACAACCCGGAGTGTGAGGACATTCCCGAGTAGTCAGCTTTGTGCTCACTGAAGGCGTCACCCATTCCCATGGCGACCAGGACTGCCTCAAGGTCATAACTGTCTTCCACCTCAAACCGGGGCAAGTGCAAATTCACCCTTCTTTCTTCCAAATGCCCTGGACTAGTCCACTCCACCAATTTCTCAGGACTTATTTTATCTATTATCTATTTTCAAAAAACAGAAGGGTAGAATGGTATGATTAATGATAAAAATCTAAAACAGTATAACACTGATTTATATCAGTCAGAAGTTATTAACTGTAGTAATAGTTAAAAGTGGAAAATTTAGTTCACTAGATTATTTTCTTTATACAGCAGGTGGTTATCTGATATTTCTCTTTTTTTATATCGGTAAATATTCTATAATTTAATTTTCATTGGTACAAAATGGTAAGCTATATGTTGGTATAAAAACTTACTTAACCAACACCCTGTTGCTTAGCATTGTTTCTTTCTTTCCTTTTTTTAATATATATACATTATTGCACTTTAGGTTCCGGGGTACATGTGCAGAACATGCGGGATTGTTGCATAGGTACATACATGGCAATGTGGTTTGCTGCCTTCATCCCCATGTCACCTATATCTGGCATTTCTCCCCATGTTATCCCTCCCCAACCTCCCTACCCCCCACTGTCCCTCCCCTATTCCCCCCGAACACATCCCAGTTGTCTTATATTTCTCTATTTAAATTATCTGTGTATGTGTGTAAATCCAATAGCATTAAATAAATTTTTAAAGATTAAAAATAAGTCATTTCTTATTTTATCAACCTAATATATCCTTCATTTTAACTACCTTCCCTAGTCTTTGAATGCATATATATTTGCATAGTTGCAATCACAATGAATGTTCATTTTATTTGAACTTTCAAATAAAATGAAGTAAATTTAATGAAGTAAAACTTTTGCTTCATTTTATTTGAACATTCAAATAAAAGGAAGTAAAAATGAAGTAAAATTTTTCACACTATTGCATATCTCTACTGTCTTCAAACTGCTAGATAATATTCTCACTGCGTTGATAAATTCTTCCCAATATTTAGCTATTAACTCAGTTTGCAAACATTTAGTCCATATCAGGTATTATGATCGTTTTGATAGTTACTAAGGATACAAAAGTAATAATCACTATGAATTTCAATTAGGCATTCCAGTGTATCTAACACTGAAATATCTGATTTGACTCAGAAAGGCAATTTTTTCTTCTACATTATTTCTTTAGGGTAATTCTCACAACTAGGGTTTTAAATCAGAATATAAACACTCTTAAAGCTCTCAGACATATTGGCATTTTGCTGTCCCAAAATATTTTCCAATTTAAAATGCTGCTAGCAATATCATACAGAAGCAGCACAGCATCTGGTATTATAAGACAGCAGCTATCATTGTTGGGTGCTTTCTATGTCCTGGACTCCACCAAGGCCACATTTCTCTAATCATTACAACAGTGCTACACATTAAGCACCATGGACTCCTCTTCAGAGATGGGGAAGTATTGAAGTTCAAGGAAGTTAAGAAGCTTCAAGGGTGTGAAAGCCACTAAAGAAACAGGGACTTGAAACAAAGCTCTCCTGATTTTCAAAATACAGGGCACTAATCATATAAATTTTTTAACTACAAAATGGGTGACACTAAATCAATGGTGTAAGGATGTAAGAAAGAAATTCAAAAGCTCCAAGAGTCTACTGGACAGTGTGCAGAATTGGTTGTATATATGCATATGTGATTTTATTTTTCAGGAAAGGGGTCCGTACTTACCAGCCATTTCTCAGAATGGCAGGTGATCTTTAGGACTCCCATATTATCTTAAATTTTCATTTTAGTTCATCCCAAAAATTCTAGGATTTGGTTGTTCTCAAGAAACCTGACCTGTACTATTTAATCCTCCCCTGCTGATATCCATCTGCAGCTGCTGCACAGTGAGAAACACTTTCTATTTGACACTGCTGGCCACCAGCTCCTATTCAGAAGCCCTGGGACACAAAGCCTCAGGGGATGACAGCAAGAATAAGGAAATGCAAGCGTTTACCTTTTCCAGACCATCGATGTCATTGGGCAGAAGCACAAACATGCTTAGATCATTGTTTTTATATGGAATCCCTAGAATTTTGGCCTGCAAGTCCTCCAGGAAAGTGAAGCTAAAGGAATGGCTCTGTGTCATCATCTGCACAGATTTACTTGTGTCCTGCAACAAATTAACACAGCACACAATATTACAGCACATAAGACCAAAGGCATTAAGGCAACCAAGTTAACTCATCAAAATAATTAGTTCAATCTAAATAAAGCCGAATATCAGAGTCTCAGAATGAGCATTTGCTACCTACCAGTGTGCATTTGCTCAAACATGACTTTAGATTTTTTTTTTTTAAGACAGAGTCTTGCTCCGTCGCCAGGCTGGAGTGCAGTGGCATGATCTCATCTCTGCAGCCTCCGCCTCCCAGGTTTAAGCAATTCTCCTGCCTCAGCCTCCCAAGTAGCTGGAACTACAGGCACACACCACCACACCCAGCTAATTGTATTTTTAGTGGAGACATGGTTTCATCATGTTGGCCAGGGTGGTCTCAGTCTCTTGACCTGGAGATTCACCCACCTCGGCCTCCCAAAGTCCTGGGATTACAGGGGTGAGCCACAGTACCAGGCCATGACTTTAGATGTTACGTCCCATGCGTAAGGACATCACAAAAATAAATTAAAGACCATACCTTATTCATCCAAAACTTCTCTTCCTTGGTATTTTCTTTCTTAAACTCCCTGTCCCATTGCCCTTTAAAATAAACTGTGTTCACCAGCACCAGCTTGGTAGAGCTACTAATAGAGCCATCTGGGAGCAAGTCCTTGATTTTTTCTGCAAATGAAGAAACAGAAAAAGGTTGGCCCATCTTCCAAAGGACAAGGAATATGTATGACAGATATGATGCAGATGGACTTGACTGATCATTAAAAACCCAGCCAGGTCAGCACCTGAGGGCCTTGCTGACAAAGGGTTCCCTGGCAGGATCAGCAGGGAGGTTCTCATTTTGCCCATCGCCTATTTATACCACTGAATAAATTAAGGTTCGTGGTTAAGAGTCCGGACTCTGGGGTCAGATGCCTCTGTTAGCAACCAGTTTTGCCTCTTATCAGCTAAGGACTCTTGTGCGAGTTAGACTATCTGTGCCTCAGTTTCCACATCTGTAAAATAGGAATAAAATCTGCCTTATAAACAATCCTGCACGTTCTGCACATGTACCCCAGAGCCTAAAGGGTAATGAAATATATATATTTTAAAAATCTGCTTCATAGGGTTGTTGAAAGGAGCAAATGATTTAACACACGTAAAGCATTTAGAACACCATCTCTCACAAAATAAGCACTGTATTCACTATTATTATGCTTACCATTCAATATAGTTACCACCTAAGACTGAGGAATACTTATTATATGGGACAAGGAGTTGATATTTTTGTCTCTGAGTTCAGCCCATCTCACAGTAAATTCTAAAAAATACTGTTCAGCCAACTTTTTGAAAGTTCCTATTTTTTCTACTTCTTTTATTTCTTTTCTTCAGACCAAGCATGAGGGAGAAAAAATACATTCTGAATAACAAAGGCCTCTCTGATAATTGTTATAAAAATTGAATCTGAAACTCTAACAGTAAAGTATCAGCTACTGCTCCCCAAGGTGAATTTCCACATCAACATTTCTCTGTGGATTTCTCATACGATGGGATAAGAAAGGAATAATGGAGTAAGAAACTTGTCAAATCCTCTGCTGCGGGGAGGGCTGTAGGTTGTCAACCTCCCTGCACGATGCTTAAGTGAAGATGAAGCCCAGGTGGCCCCAGCTGTGGGTGGGAAAGACAAGTCTTGATGGGAGAGCTGCATGTTTCTCACTTAACACAGAAAGAGAAAAACTCAGAAAGAAAGGCTCTGATATAAAGGAAAGAATGTAAACCCAAAACAGACATCATCTCATTTTCAGGACCCACCCCCCCCCCGCCAGGTATTGTGATCCATGGCTATGTGTAAACAATTCTCCAGCAAGCGTTTCCATGCAGTTGGCTTCATGTGGTCCCCCCACTGTCTCCCCTTGGCCCCTCCACACTTTCTGAAATTGCTCCAAATCTGCAGTGTCCTCCCCACCTCCTAGGCCCAGGTTTGCCCTTCCAACCCTGCAAAACCTACCTCAGGTCCCCTCCCAAAGCTTATTGACTGCATGGCACCCCATGCAGTGTCAAGCCCAGGGCTTCATTCACAGCAGGTTGTCAAGAAGTACTGTTCGTTTGTTTGTTTGTGCAATGAATGGCCCACCCATACTCTACCATTTGTTTGGCTTTCAACCCAGGAATTAATCTTCTTTCGACTTTCATCTGCTGCGTTTACAAAATCAACAGGTTCCAGAGATGCATGGTAATATTTTTCAACATAATCTAAGTATTTCTTTAGGAGAAACAAAGGAAGTATAAAAAGAGGTTAAAAAGTCAATTTATCAATTGCCAACATCACTAAATAAATTTATGTATACATTAGAGTCACTAATATGGCAAAAAAATTTTAAGGCCCTGGGCACATCACGTTGAGTACCTGCATGCACATTTTTATGCAGCTTATCTGGGGGCGAGTCAAAAACCAGGTTCAGATTGCCAGGACTAAAAAGAAGCTCCCTACAGTTCTGAATGTCTGTAGGTCAGGATGGAAAAGCACTGCAGTGATGTGGCCAGAGCCAAGCAGACAACTTAGGCAGCATGACTTCAGGACCCAGGTGGGACTGTGCCATTTGGCCGTTCCAGAATACGTAACTCGCAGATGTGGTAAGCACAGCAAAACTTACTTGAAGGAAGAGGTATGTTTGTTCTCCAAACAGCCTGTTGGTTATGTTCAGTTCATAATCATTAGTGAGTTTCCTTATTTCAGTCAAAAACTTTTGGAATTGTTGATGTATTGCTTCTGTCTTCTCAATCTTGAAAATTAAAAAAAAATAAAAATAAACTCAACAGGTTATCTTGGCAAAAGCAAGCCTAGGTTCTCCCCTATGAGGATGCAGCTTCTGGGTCTCTCCCTGAGTTTGTCAGCCTCAAGAGTGGTCCCTGTGTTTGGTGTGGCCCTTGGATATCAGGTGGCTTTTACCCAAGTCATAGGATAATGTAATCTATGACCAATCTCAGTTCCAGAGAAAAGCCTTCTCTGCAAGCCCAACAGCACAGATCTTGCTTTTATAACCCAAGTTGTGGTTTGTTTGGTCTCAAACAAAGGTGCTCACTAAATGTTCAATAAGCTTGTTTTTAGCTTCCCACAAGATTCTAAGCACTTAATGAAAGTAAATAATTTCCCCAAACAATTCTTATCTTCTGAAGTTTGGAAATTTTTTCCAGAGAGTGAGTAAGAAAAGTGACTCCTGATGGTTTGAGCCACTACACGTTGGGCTAAAGTGAGATTTATCCTTGTCACCAGGGGAAAAAAAAAACTTTTCTGGTTATTTTATGTAGGACCCATCATTTTTCTGATTGAAGGTTTCATATTCTACGTTACCTTACCAGCATATCTAGAATGTCATTATTTCAACATATAAATACAATAAATATTAATTATATGTTAATATATAAAATATACATATTTCATCAAAAAATAATATATTAAAATTAATATTTTGTATTCTCATACTAAGTTCTTGAAATACAACATGCATTTTATTTTTTATTATTATACTTTAAGTTCTGGGGTACATGTGCAGAATGTGCAGGTTTGTTACATAGGTATACATGTGCCATGGTGGTTTGCGACATCCATCACCCCATCATCTACATTAGTTATTTCTCCTAATGCTATCCTTCCGCTATCCCCTCTCCCCCTGTTACCCCTCCCCTAGCTCTCCACCCCTCTACAGGCCCTGGTGTGTGATGTTCCCTTCCCTATGTGCATGTGTTCTCATTGTTCAACACCCACTTATAAGTGAGAACATGCGGTGTTTGGTTTTCTGTTCTTGTGTTAGTTTGCTGAGAATTATGGTTTCCAGCTTTATCCATGTCCCTGCAAAGGACATGAACTCATCCCTTTTTATGGCTGCATAGTATTCCATGATGTATATGGCCACATTTTCTTTATCCAGTCTATCACTGATGGGCATTTGAGTTGGTCCGAAGTCTTTGCTATTGTGAAAAGTGCTGCAATAAACATGCATGTGCATGTATCTTTATAAATGAATGATTTATAATCTTTTAGGTATATACCCAGTAATGGGGTTGCTGGGTCAAATGGTATTTCTCACTCTAGATCCTTAAGGAATTGCCACACTGTCTTCTACAATGGTTAAAGTAATTTACACACTCACCAACAGTGTAAAAGTGTTCCTACTTCTCCACATCCTCTCCATCACCTCTTGTCTCCTGATTTTTTAATGATCGCCATACTAACTGGTGTGAGATGGTTGCTCAATGTGGTTTTGATTTGCATTTCTCTAATGACCAGTGATGATGAGGCTTTTTTCATATATTTGTTGGCTGCATAAATGTCTTCTTTTGAGAAGTGTCTGTTCATACCCTTCATCCACTTTTTGATAGGGTTGTTTGTTTTTTCTTGTAAATTTGTTTAAGTTCTTTGTCGATTTTGGATATCAGCCCTTTGTCAGGTGGTAGCTTGCAAAATTTTTTTTCCATTCTGTTGATTGCTGGTTCACTCTAGTGATAGTTTCTTTTGCATGCAGAAGCTCTTTAGTTTAATTAGATCCCATTTGTCTATTTTGGCTTTTGTTGCCATTGCTTTTGGTGTTTTAGTCATGAAGTCCTTGCCCATACCTATGTCCTGAATGATTACCTAGGTTTTCTTCTTGCGTTTTTATGGTGTTAGGTCTTATGTTTAAATCTTTAATCCATCTGGAATTAATTGTTGTATAAGGTGTAAAGAAGGGATCCAGTTTCAGCTTTCTGCATATGGCAAGCCAGTTTTCCCAACACCATTTGTTAAGTAAGGAATACTTTCCCTATTATTTGTTTTTGTCAGGTTTGTCAAAGATGAGATGGTTGTAGATGTGTAGCATTACTTCTGAGGCCTCTATTCTGTTCCATTGGTCTATATCTCTGCTTTAGTACCAGTACCATGTTTTTTTGACTACTGTAGTCTTGTAGTATAGTTTGAAGTTAGGTAGCATGATGCCTCCAGATGCCTCCAGCATTTTTTTTTTTTTTTTTTTTTTT
>NW_016107370.1:6593964-6623242 GCF_001604975.1 Cebus imitator | reverse complement strand
GTTTTTGCCCATTCAGTATGATAATGGCTATGGGTTTGTCATAAACAGCTCTTATTATTTCGAGATACATTCCATCAATACCTAGTTTATTGAGAGTTTTTAGCAAAAAAGGTGGTTGAATTTTGTTGAAGGCCTTCTCTATAGATAGTCATGTGGTTTTTATCTTTGGTTCTGTTTACGTGATAGATTATTGATTTGTGTATATTAAACCAGCCTTGCATCCCAGGAATGAAGCCAATTTGATCATAATGGATACGTTTTTTGATGTGCTGTTGGATTCTGTTTGCCAGTATTTTATTGAGGATTTTCGCATCAATGTTCATCAGGGATATTGGCCTGAAAGTTTGTTTTTTAGTTGTGTCTCTGCCAGGCTTTGGTATCAGGATGATGTTGGTCTCATAAAATGCATTAAGGAGGATTCCCTCTTTTTCTGTTGCTTGGAATAGTTTCAGAAGAAATGACCAGCTCCTCTTTGTACATCTGGTAGAATTCAGCTATGAATCCATCTGGTCCTGGACTTTTTTTTGGTTGGTAGACTATTAATTGCTGCAGCAATTTCAGATCTTGTTATTGGTCTATTCAGGGATTCAACTTCTTCCTGGTTTAGCCTTGGGAGGGTGTAAGTGTCCAGAAATTTATGCATTTCTTCTAGATTTTCTGGTTTATTTGCATAGAGGGGATTATAGTATTCTCTGATGGTAGTTTGTATTTCTGTGGGATCACTGGTGATATTTCCTTTATCATGTTTTATTACATCTATTTGATTCTTCTCTCTTTTCTTTCTTATTAGTCTGGCTAGTGGTCTATTTTGTTGATCTTTTTAAAAACCAGCTCCTCCCAGTTGCTGTGTAAACATCCCAGAAACTTTGTTTACTCAAGTGAGGTTAAAACCACCTATCTGAGCTTCAGCAATGGTGGACGCCCCTTCCCTCACCGAGCTTGAATGTCCCAGGTCAAGCTCAGACTGCAGTTCTGGTTACAAAAATTTCAAGCCAGTGGATTTTAGCTTGCTAGTATTCATGGGTGTGGATCCTAGCGAGCCAGATCACTTGGCTCCCTGGCTTCAGCCCCCTTTTTCAAGGGTTTCAGAGGTTCTGTCTTGCTGGCATTCCAGACACCACTGGGGTATGAGGACAAAAGAAACTGCTGTGGCTGAAACGGCCACCTAGTTTTGTGCTAGAAACCCGGGGCACTGGTATTGTATGCACCAGAGGGTATCTCCTGGTCTGTGGGTTGTGAAAATCATGGGAAAAGTGCAGTATCTGAGTCAGAATGTCAGAGTGTCGGAAAAAGTCCATAATGGCTTCCCTTGGCTAGGAGAGGGAGTTCTCCAGTCCCTTGTGCTTCCCAGGTGAAGTGATGCCCCACCCTGCTTCTGCTTGCCCTCCTTGGGCTACACCCACTGTCTAATCAGTCCCAATGGGATGAACCAGGTATTTCCATTGGAAATACGGAGATCACCTGCCTTCTGCATCGCTCTCGCTGGGAGCTGCGCACCGGAGCTGTTCCTATTCAGCCATCTTGCCAGCAATCCTCCTATAATGTGCATTTTATATCTATAGCACATCTCAATTTAAACTAGATATATTTTAAGTGTTCAATAGCCACATGAGTAGCTACCATACTGGATAACTTAAGACTAGATAAACTCTCACTCAGGCAAATTAGGAGGCTTGTATTAAAAGGGCCATTTTTGCATTGTTTGAGGAAGGAGGGAGGGAGGGAAGGAAGGAAGGAAGGAAGGAAGGAAGGAAGGAAGGAAGGAAGGAAGGAAGGAAGGAAGGAAGGAGGAAGGAAGGAAGGAAGAAGGAAGGAAGGAAGGAAGCAACCAGGCCTGCCCTATCAATAGAATAAAGGAGGAAATAGCTATAAAAATGAATCAACTAGGGCTAAAAGTATCCACTTTAAATAGATGAATCTTATAAACATAATGCTATGCCAAAAATAATCAAGTTACAAAGAATAATGACAAAAAGATATGGTATGTAATGAAATAATAAATACATGGAAATAATGAACACCTAATCCACAATAGTGGGACTTCCTCTCTCAGGAGAAGATGGGGGTGTGCTCAACAAAGGTATTATACATCAGCCTAAGGGGCATCAGTTGATTTGCTAATGGTTTATTTCTTACACTGAAAAGAAGGGTTAAATGGTGTTTATTGCACTTTTCCTTATACCTTTTGTGCATAGGTCTTGAGATTTTATCAGCATTTTTTAAAAGCAAGATTCAGAATACCCTGAATTTATATAATAATCAAATGGGTGTATGTCAAGCCAGTCTCTAAACAAATTATTAAATGAGGAGATTGGAGTAGATGACTTCTAAGAAATATTCCAGTCCTAATATCCTTTCAGTCAGTAATTCTATTTTCTTCACATCTCTGTGGCTCCTAGAAAAATCCTGGGGAATGGGCAAAGCTGCTAGACAGCACGTATGTGTAAGTTGTGCCTTACACAAAGCTGAAATTCAGTTCCCACCCCAGTCATCTAGCCCTTCACTCAGGAGTAGGGCAGCTATCCAAAAGAATGAGCTTTTTCTGATTTGCACAAAGGTTCTATATGGTCTATAATGGCCAAGAAAGAATGTGCTCTGAAAACAACCGCACTCCTCAATTGAGGGGACATTGCAGTGCCTATATGACCCAACTTGGTTGTACAAACCGTGAAAGGAACCCTGACTCTCCATAGATGCCACTGAGCCACCCAGACAACCTAGCCTTTGGGGTTGTGAAATGAGAAGCTCATATTGCTGGGTGATCTGAGCTATGGTTTTATGAGGGTCTGGAATTGCACTATGACTACTGTCAGAGCAGCTGCACCCTACCTGACAGTGCTAACATCTCCTGATGCTAGCCCTGAAGACCTAATGGGCTTATTCCTTTCCCTTGTTTGACTAGACTCTCCTGTGGGTGGGAAATACTGGAACGCTGGAGCTGGAAAAGACCTCAGGAGGTCATTGGGCCTGTATTAACTTTCTGCATACAACATCAGCGGGGGCTAAAAATATGAGTGGAGTTTAGCAATTATATCACCTAATGCTACCCGCCACCACCACTGGCTGAGTTACCAGATGCCCCCACTGGACACTTTACAGAGGCTGAAAGAAGATAAATAACTTGCCTAAAGTAGCATCTCTCTTAAGTGATTGAGCCAGGACTTGAACGTAAATCTGTTTAACTCCAAAACCCATTCACTCTGCTATGGGAATTTTTCAGTCTATTAGCCTTTACCAGTTCTATCACAGTGGCATTGTTCATTACACCTAAGGTCTCTTCTTAATACTAAGGGGTTATTATTATTGTATAATCCTTACAACATAATTTATCTACAGTGATTATTATTGCTTAACAATAAAGAAATGCAACTTCTTTCATGCCTTTCTCCGTCCTTTTCCCCAAAGAGCCCATATCAAAAATGCAACTCTACTGAAGTTTGTAAAACATGCCATATCAAAAATGCAACTCTACTGAAGTTTGTAAAACATATCTCCCCACCTCTTTTTCTTCGGCCTTTATTCCTGAGGACTTCGTGTCTTTTTCAGAGTGAAACACCTGGAAGAGACAGAAAATATTACTGTGGTGCTCAGAGAAGAGAGAACTTCACACCGAATCAGTTAGAGGAGAGTGGACACTTGTGAAATATATACAGGTGAATATATTTCAGTCAGGGGAGATTGAATGATTGTGAAAAACATATAGGTATACAAGTGACATTCTCCCCTTGAAAAATTGTGAAAAGGTCTATGTTTACCTCTGATTTTCTTTCTTTCTTTTCTTCTTTGAGACGGAATTTTGCTCTTTCTGGCAGACTGGAGTGAAGTGGCACGATCTCAGCTCACTGAAACTTCTGCCCCCCAGATTCAAGCAATTCTCCTGCCTCGGCCTCCCCAATAGCTGGGATTATAGGTGCCCACCACCATGCCCAGCTAAGCTCACACCTGTAACCCCAGCACTTTGAGAGGCTCAGGCAGGTGGATCACCTGAGTCAGAAGTTCGAGACCAGCCTGGCCAACATGGTGAAACTCTGTCTCTACTAAGAATACCTCTGATTTTTTTCTAAGGAGCTTGTATTGGTTTATCTGTTCCTGTATTCATCTTGGATGTGTCATTTTTGCTCTAGTGGGGATTATGTTACGTCTTCCATAAGTACTTTTCATGCTCTGTCTTTATTATGAGTGCAATGGCTTTGGACAAGGTCACTCAACCAGTCCCTACTCAAAGGAATTTTAAGCATCTGAGAGCAGGTGGAGCAATGGTATTTGGAAAGGGAAGAGGGCTTTCCTGATAGACCTGAAATTGCTCCCTGTCTTGATAGTTTTGTTTCCTGGTCCACAGGTCAAGATGAGCATATTTTTAAGACAATGCAAGACGGCTGACCAACCCCCCAAACAAACTTGTGCTCAGAAAACAAGAAAGACCCCCTCAAACCACACTAACCTTCTGCAACTGGGAAGCGGTGGCTCCTTGGGTCCCTGGGAGAAGCATGCCAATGGCAGTTGAGACGCTCACAGGGGAAAAGAAGATGTTGCCGTCATTTGTTTTCTTCAGCTCTTTGAAAAGATCAAACCCAAGTCGAGTGCTGATGGCACCAAATGAATCCATGACGATTTTAGTGAGATCTAGAACAGCAAAAACAACAATCAAAACTGAACATTCGAATTGCTCTGCGTCGTGGGAACCCTTCTTGCTTCTATTCCTCTTCTGGCATTGATCTGGAATATAGGGATTTCCACTCTCTTGGTGAAAGGTCGCTGCTGCCTGCTTTTCACATCCTCTCTTGGCCTTCTCTTGCCAGGAGACATCAATCAGTCCAATGGAACCTGCCATCATCCAAGAGTACTCAGTTCTTGTTTCCCCAGAGAGCAGAGTTAATGTTTTAATGGCTTTGTTCTCTTATTCTCTGTCTGAACCTGCCTGCCTCTGCCACCCCACAGCCTCCTCTTCATGGAAGCTTCCCCAGATAGACACAGCCCTTGTCCAGGCAACACCAGTTTGTCTAGATGTGGGACCCATGATAAGGCGGTGGGGGGAGGTGCAAGAATCCCCACGGGCCTCAAATTCAGGCAGTGCTCGCCCATCCAACGTTAGCAATAATAAAGCCAAGACTTGAATCCTTATCTGACACTATTTCTCAGTTGATTCACAGTTCAGCTCAGAGAGTGACAGGACTGATTAAATCTCTCAAACCCCTTTCCCTAACTGCATTAAAAACTTGACTCGGGGCTGAATTTTCCTGAAGCGGCAACCACGTATCTTGTCATGGATTATTAGGTGGAGGTAAAAGGGTTTCCTTTTTTTATACTTTCCTATATTGTTTTAGGCCTGTATATGAACTTGCAATACTTTTGTTATTTCACAAAAATAATTTTTAAAGAGAAATTAATATCTGCCAAAAATAAATAGGTAGAACAGGTTTTATGTTTGCTTCATTATCAGCTACTTTATAACTAGTTAGTAAAGGCTTTAGGAGGAATCCTAAAACAAGAATAAGATTAATGCAAAGTAAAGTTTTTTAAAGCCCATATACTTTGCGGCCTTTGGCTCTCAAGGGCTCATCCCTGCTAAAGCATCCCACATCTGATGTCAAAGCTTCCACTTCACCTTCAGGTTTCCTTGCAGGGATCCTTTACAAGTTAACTCAGAAATAAAAGGAATTAATTTATGTCAAAGAAGATACATTGTCATGGCCCTGTAGGAACTGAATTAAATAAAACTACTCCCAGAAAGTCTATGCACAATAAAAGTAATTCTTTCAAATCAACAAACATCATTGTTCTCAAAATACAAAGGCCTTAAATTGGAGCCAAAATAAGAACTTACCTCAGGATTTGGAGAGACAGAGGTGGCTAGGCAAGGAACTAGGAAGCATATGTCAATTAGGTAGCTGAGATCCTTAATTTACAGTTCTCCAAATCTGCTTCAGCAGTGGTTTTGCACCTTGTGTGCACCTTAAAATCTCCTCAGGAACTTTAAAAAAAGCCCCACCCCAGACCAACTGAGTCAGCATCTCTTGGGTGGAAACCAGGCACAGAATTTTTATCACCCCAGGTGATTACAATGTACAGCCAACGCTGGGAACCAAGGGTGTATAGCCTGATGAACACATACATTAAATGCATACTTTACTTACCACAGATGGACAGAGCTGTGTCCTGACAAGTCATTCTCTATAATAGGGTTATTTTTGCAGTCGCATTATTTAGGAGTGCCAAATGCAAAGAAGAAAAATGAAAGAAAACTATCTTGCTAGAAAAGAACAAGAAAAAGGAACAAGGAAAGTTTGTGTAGGCAGCAGCACACAAGCGAACATGTGCATGCACGCTCGCACACACACACACACATACACACACACAAACATACACCTATTCTTGTTCTCTATTCCAGCCATCCATTATAAAAATATCTCATTTTAATTCATTCAATAAACATTTACCAAGTCTATTATGTACCAGGGGTTGTGCCTAATGCCAATAATTCATAAATACCCAATACCCTCAATGATGTCAGGAAAACAACACTACCCAAAAAAACTCAATAGGAAATTACATCCCTAGATTCCAGTTTTTCCTGCCAACCCCAGAGCATTTCTACTGGCCCTACCAGTTCATTAAAAGAAACTGTGCTTGGATTAGTCTCAGCTTTAATCTTCAGTAAAGGGCATGGAGATTTGCTGTCGTTGCTTGGCAGCAGCTCCTACAAGAGCATCTTAACTCTTCCTTCTGCCTAGAGGAACACCTCCCTACATATGCAGACTTAAAGAGCACGGGTCACGTGTGTTACAGTCTCCATACTCACAATTTGCTTTTTTCAAAATATTTTTATTTGTACTCTTTAAGCAAACTCAAAACCATATTTAATTGATTTGCTTTTTAATAGGCATGGAGAATCTTGCAAATTGAGTGAAGTTTAGAAAGAATTAACACTTATTTAACTCTGGATGAAATGGAAATGTTAGGGTTTTTTTAGTGGCATCAAATCTCTGAGCCAGCAATAATGCTTTATATTTTAATATCCCTAACAGTTTGTATCTTCTCATTTCTTTCTCTGTGGCCTCTAGACTTTCTGTTCGATTGCCCAGCCCTTTCCACAGACCTTCTGCTTTTTACTAAATCTTTTTCTCTACTACCTGCACTCATGGGGAAACCTGGCTGTTCCTGAAGACTATTACATCCTGCAGTCTTTTCTGGGAACAGCCACTCATGTCTTGGGAAAGCATCAAGTCACCATTCTTATTTTCCCTTGCACTCCCACTTCTTCCAAGTCTTTCTTCCTTCAGTCACCTTCAATGCTCCCCTTTGGAAACTTAGACCATCATACTGCGCTGCTCTTTCCCTAACCCTGGCCCCTCCAGGACTCTGTACATGGTCTTCCTATCCACCCAGCTGCCACTGCCACCCTGTACACCTTCACCATTCATGTTGCCAGTGCCTCTCACTTCTCCAACAACTTTCACCTTCCCTCCCTTCCTTTTTCCTTCCTTTTTTTTCTTTTTGAGATGGAGTTTCACTCTTGTTGTGCAGGCTGGAGTGCAGTGGCACAATCTCAGCTCACTGCAACCTCTGCCTCCTGGGTTCAAGCAATTCTCCTGCCTCAGCCTCTGGAGTAGCTGGGTTTACAGGCATCTGCCACCACACCCAGATAATTTTTGTACTTTTAGTAGAGACGGGGTTTCACTGTGTTGGCCAGGCTGATCTTGAACTCCTGACCTTGTGATCTGCTGGCCTCGGCCTCCCAAAGTGCCAGGATTACAAGCGTGAGTCACCATGTCCTGCCACACCTTCCCTCTCTTATAGCAGCCCACTCACACCAAGAACCGCTCTTGTTTAATACAAGTACCTCCATCTGGTGACGGATTCTCATCCTTATTCTCTCTAAACCTAATTTTCAACCTTCACAACCTCTTATCACAGGACTCTTGTGAGGAGTTGCCTTCACAGCCTCTCATCACAGGACTCCTCCGTCTTCTATTTTGTCTTGTCTTTCTAGGATCAAAACTGCCCCAGAGGTGGAAAATAGTTGATGATTAAGAACCATTTAAAAAGTGATTTCTATGCCGACAAGTGAGGAGAAGAAATCGTTACGCCCTGAAGCACGGTATTGATAGGTTCCCAACCCTGTTCCATAATTCAGTTTTGTTCCAACCTCTGTGTGTCTGTTACTGATACTGACTTGTAATATTTTTCTTCTTCAAGCATGTAATCTTGTAGTGGATGCTGCCGATGTTCCCACTAGATTTCCTTAATCTGCCAGCATGCCTGTTACCTAGTTGATGCTTTGCCTTATAATTCACAGATGCCCTTTTCTTGGCTAAAGGAGAGCTACCTACCTGGGAAGCTAGGTACCACTCCATCCCCCCACCATGGCACAACTCAAGCATGACTTACTGGCACAAGGGCATTAAAAAAACAGCCCTCGGCTGGGCACAGTGGCTCACACCTGTAATCCCAGCAGTTTGGAAGGCCAAGGCGGGTGGATCAGGAGATCAGGAGTTCAAGATCAGCCTGACCAACACAGTGAAATTCTGCCTCTAACTACTATGTCATACCATATACAGATTTCCATTTTAAATGGTTCACAAGGCTAACTGAAACACACAAAAGCATTTACAATAATAGTAAAAATTTAAAAACTGGACAACACAAAATTTAAAAGCTTTTATTAATCAAAAAACACTATCAAAGTTGGATATATATATATATATATACCCCCAAGACCTAACAATTTCAGCCCAGAGATTTACCCAACATAAACAGTCTGCTCATGGGCACCCAGAGACATGTGCCCCGTAGCAACATTCATAATAGCCAAATACTGGAAACTCAAATGTGCATTAACAGCATAACACGTAAATAATGGTATGTTCACAGTGAAATCCTACACAGCAATGATAATGAATGAACTAAAGCTACAGGCGAAAAAAAAAAAAAAGATACACTTCTCAAACAATATTGAACAAAAGAAGCCAAATGTAAAAGAATGCATACTATATGATTCTTTTTATATAAAGTACAAAAGCAGGCAAAGCTAAACTTCAGTTGACCCCTGAACAACACAGGGGTTAGCGATGCCGACCTCCCTCACAGCTGACATTCCAGGTATAACTTTTTATTTTTATAACTTTCTTTTTAGAGATGGGGCCTCACTATGTTGCCCAGGTTACATTCTGGATTTGGGCACCTGGCTTCCAGCAATCCTTCCACCTCAGCCTCCTGAGTAGCTGGGACTACATGCATGCATCACCATGCTCAGCTTGTATATATATATATGTATTTTTTTTTTACCCTTTACAATAATATTTTAATAAAGCTAGAAAATGTTTGGCCTTGATTACAAGAATACATATTCATAATATACAAAACTTGTAGAAAACAAAGGAAGCATAAAGAGAGCAAAAAATCACCCCTCGTTTACAACCAAAGACAAATACTACCAACGTATAATTTTCCACTCCACAAAAACTTAACTACTGATAGCCTACTGTTGACCAGAAAACTTACCAATAACATATAGTGTCGATTAACTCATATTTTGTATGTCATATGTATTACATACCATATTCCTAAAATAAAGTGAGCTACAGAAAATATAACATTATTAAGAAAATTAAAAAGAGAAAATGTATTTACTATTCATTAAGTGGAAGATCATCATCTGTAAAGTCCATCTCCTTTACTGGTGTTCAATTCTCCAGCTTTAGATCCTGCACCTTCCTCCTGCTTTAAGTTGTCATATAATGACTTTGGTTTTTCTCTGATCATATTAGGGTATGTAAGTATGCCTTTCTTATAGTAATTCTGCCCCCATATAAGAGCTACATGTTCAGCGTAAAATGAAAATGTGTTTCTCAAAAAGAGAAAGGTTTTCGTATCTGCTGGTTTAGATGCAGAGCCAGCTTCCCATTGAGTAGGCTGAGGCAGAGGAGCAAGAGGAGCAGCTGGCCTGGCTGTTTCAAGGGTGGCAGAGGCAGAAGAGGTGAAGAAGGTGGAATAGCGCAGGAGAAGCATAGACACTTGGTGCAACTTTACAGAAATACATTATCATTTCTGACTTTTTTTTTTTTTTGCTTCTTCATTTCTCTAAAGATGTTTCCACATGGTACCAATCCTGATTCCATAATTTGCTTTAGCTTTAGTGCCTGTGTTGTCAAAGGGTCCATGTCAAAAAGAATTTAAAAGCAGCCTTGAATAATCAGAAGGCTTCTGCCAGATTGTCTAATGTCAATTTGTTTTCTGGCACTGCTTCCTTTACGTCTTCTTTCATCGTCTGGAGCTGGTTCAGACGCACTCATCTCCATAAAATTGTCTTCTGTTAATCCTTGTGGTGTCGAATCTATTTGCTCTTGAATTTCCCCAAGATCCATATCTTGAAATCCTTCACCCACTACCTTTTTTTTGTGTGTGTGTGTGTCATATCCACAATCTTTTTCATAGTTTCCTTGATTGGTTCTGTCGTAAATCCTTTGAGGTCATGCATGACATCTGGAAGCAGCTTTCTTTGGCAGGAATTTGTTGTTTCAGGCTTGATAGCTGTCGCAGTTTTTTCTATAACAATGATGGCATTGTCCGTGGTATAATCCTTCCAGATTTCCATGTTCTTTCCACTAAGGTTTCTTCAATAGCCCTGGCAATCCTTTCCATAGAGTACCTTGTGTCATGACATTTAAAGTCCTGATGGCCCCCTGATTTAGAGGCTGAATTACAGATACTGTGTTTTGGGGCAAGGAGACAACTTGGATGACTTCAATGTTGAACTAATGAGGTTCTAGGTGAACAGGGGCATTGTTCAATAGCAAAAGAATTTTACAAGCCAGTCCCTTTCTGGCAAAGCACTTCCTGGACAAAGCACTGATGAATCAATCCAGAAAAAGGATTCTCATATTCCAGGACTTCTTTTTGTACCATCCAAAGACTGGCAGCTGGTATTTATCTTTTCCCTTCAAGGGTTGGGGGTTAGTGCTATCAACAAAGACAATTTTGATTATAAACCCAACTGTATTTGTACAAAACAGTAGCATTAGCTTATCCCTTCCTGCCTTAAATCTTAATGCCTGTTTCTCTTACTTACTGATACATGTCATTTGCATCCTTTTTTTTCCTTCAGAATAGGGCATTTTGATCTGCTTTAAAAATGTGGCGAAGTAGATATCCTTTCTCCTCAATTATTTTCCTGTGGCATCTGGGAGTTTGTCTTCTGCCTTTTGGTCGTAAAAAAATGTTATCTTGACATTTTTTAAGCCTAATCTTTTTCAAAAATAATCAAACCATCCTTTACTGGCATTACATTCTCCAGCTTTAGATCCTGCACCTTTCTCTTGCTTTAAGTTGTCATATAATGACTTTAGTTTTTCTCTAATTATATTAGAGTTTATAGGTATGCCTTTCTTATAGTAATTCTGCCTCCATATAAAAGCTGCATTTTCAATGTAAAATGAGAATGTGTTTCTCAAAAAGTGCAAGGTTTTTGTATCTGCTGTTGTAGCTGTAGAGACAGCTTTAAGCATTTTCTCTTCTTTTTTTACAGTGGTCCTGATGCTGGGTTCATTTATCTCAAAACGGTGGGAAAATGCAACTGCAGACCTCAATCTACAGTAGATATTAAGCAGTTCAACTTTTTCTTGTAATGTCATGACTTTTTTCTGTTTCTTGAGCACACTTTCAACATCACTGGTGGCACTTTGTATAGGTCCCATGATGTTATTCAAGCTGTATGGTATTGCACTAAACATGATGAATAATACCCAAGAACTGTGAGAGATCACTTTTTATTGTGATACACAATTTGCTGGACAGATGAACATGCAGAGATCATTAGCATCATAGTGTGTTTCAAGTAGATACTTGAATACAGATTGAACTCACTGTAATAGCAACAGGAGTTGTCTACAAAATAATTACAGTAATTCACTATGCACTACAATTAATTTATGCAGTTATGACTTAACACTGCATCTTTACTTGTGTTCATGTTTCTCTTAACTGCAAATAGCACCATGTATGACCATCTGTAAGTGTTGTGTGCATAACTTTTGATACATTTTAACTTTTCATAATAGATTTGTACATATTTTATGGCAGTAAATGATAAAATAGACTAGTACCTACATATACTTTATGCATTTGTGACATACCTTTTTCTTAATATTTTTGATATTTCTAGACTACACAGCAATTTTTAAAAATCTGCGATTTGAAAAACCTACAAGTTTTTTCAAATTGTCACAAATCTCCAAAATATTTTCCAGGATGTTTATTGAGAAAATTCTGAGTGCAAGTGGATCCATGCATCTTAAACCCATGTTTTTTGAGAGTCAACTGTATAGTGCTGCAAGTTAGCATATTGGTTACATATTGAAGAAGATAAGGAAAGTAATAATTAGAAAGGGATGTAGGAGTGATTTTGGAGCAATAATAATATTCTATTTTTTTTTACTTAGGTGGTGGTTCCATGTTTGCTCACTTTGTGATAATTCATTGAGTTACATGTACACCTTTTAATATTTCCATATTTGTGTTATTAATCACAAGAAAAATAATTTTGTTCAATTTATTTCTATATATTTTATCAGTTTGATATTCTTGTGAATACTATCTTTGGGTTTTCCATTCATTCAGTCAGTCAGCCAACAAATATTTCTTGAGCATCTACTCTTTCAAGAGCATCTCTCAAGAACCGTGAGAGATCACTTTTTGCTTTAGGTACTGAGATAAAGCAATGAATAAGATGTAGATGTAAAAGATCCATTCTCTCATTAAATTCACACTCTTTTGGGGTGATACAAATAATAAATAAACAAAAACAAAATAATCTCAAATAGAATTAAGTGCTCTGAATTGAATAAGGCATTGCATTTGTGAATAGTTATTACTGGTGTATAACAAAAAAAATTTTGGATATCTAGCAAATCATCTTCAAGAATAATCCTCTATGATAAATTATAAGCTTATTCACTTTGGTTTTCTAGAAAGATGATCATAAAATCTCTGAATAATGGTTTGGACTCTTTTTACCAATATCTATTCCTCCAATGGAACTATTCTTCAGCATAATGGAGAATACCCAAGTTTCAAATCTCTCTGCACATAACTCAGATCAACAAGCAAAGCAGTGATTTTTTAAAGTGCACTTAACTGTATCAACAGAAGAGGGCGCTCTTGCACCAAGAAAACAGAGTATGGCACCCAACTCACCTTCATAAAGTTGCCTGTCCTTTTCTACACATTTTCAAAATTTCTACACATTTCAGTATGAACAAGAAAAAGTACCTAACAAATACGTAAAATTACTATATGAAGAAAACAGTGAGAATTAAAACTTTTAGCTGATGGAGACACTACCCAGGAAATCAACTATGAGGGGGGAAAGAGCTGCAGTGTAACACTACTCTGTGAACTAAATATCATTTGGAAAGAGATTATGGACATGAAGAATGTTGCAAGTCATAATTTTTAAAACTCAGAATATATATGAATAATAAAACAACCACGGAAAGAAAGTACTGTAATGAGATATGTCTGCATTAAATAGAAATGCTAGAAATAACAAAATCATCTTGGAAATGGGACTAGACAACCAGTCGCCTATAGGAGAAAGCACAGTAAAGAACATAGAGAAGAGAAATGAAAATAGCCTACAGAATAAAAACAAAATAAAGAAGAGTAAAAGGATAAAAGAATAAAATAAAGACAGGCAAAGAAATCTAAAACATATGTAACCATAGTCTCTGAAGTACAGAAATAACACAGTGGAGTAGAAATGATATGTAAAGCTATAGTTCAAGAAAACATTTCAAAAATAAAATAAATCTTGAATCTGTATGTTGAAGTGGCCTACAATGTACCTAGGAAAATTGAAATGATAAAGTCTAAGACATATTCTAAAGAGAGAGAATCAAGTCAACCTAAAGTAAAGAAACAAGTTAACGTCAGACTTCTTGAGAACAACATACAAACCAGTGGAACAAGAAAGAGATTCAAAGTCCAAACCAAGAATTTTATATACCAAAAAGTACTCTTTCGTGAATAGAGACCATAAAGAAACTGTGTTAAACAGTCAAGAACTTAGAGAATATTGTGCTTCTTAGCCCTTCCTGAGAAATTTATCAGAGGATCAGCTTCAGCCAGTAACTAAAAAAAAAAAAAAGATTGAAGAAACTTTAGCAAAAGACTGCTATACTGATACACAAATATATTTTATTATAGCTCTAAGACTAAAGCAGACACGGAAATAAAGGTGGGAAAGCAATATGTAAATGTATGTTTTATATGCACTGCCAAAATAAAAAACATTGACAAAAAAAAAAGTGAGAGGAAATACTAGAAAGAAATTAGAAGGTAGAATATAAATCTGTTGATTATTACTCAGGCAATAGATGAGCATCAAAAGATATTACTTAAAAATGATAAAAGCCTAAGTTAATAAAAGAGTACCATAAGGCCATTAGGTCATAATAGAGCATAAAAATAATGTCTAGAACAGAAATGCAAACTTTCCTAAATATCACAAAGAAAAATTAAAAAGAGGGAAATAGTAAAATAGCAAGACAATATGATTCTAAAGTTCACATGGAAAAATAAACAAGCAAGAATAAATAGGAAAACATTGCAAAGGAAAAACAACAAAGTTTCCGCAATTAAAACCCTGATGTTGGTACATGAATAAACAGATCAAAGGAGGAGGATAGTGAGTCCTTCAACAGACCCAAGCACATATGGAAACTGCGTATATGATAAATGTGGTAACTCAGATCTTAAAGGGAAAGATAGATGTCATTGTTGTTGTTATTGTTGTTGTTGTTGTTGAGACAGAGTTTTACCCTTGTCACCCAGGCTGGAGTGCAATGGCACGATGTCGGCTCACTGCAACCTCTGCCTCCTGTGTTCAAGTGATTCTCCTTTCTCAACCTCCTGAGCAGCTGGGAGTACAGGTGCCTGCCACTACGCTTAGCTAATTTTTGTATTTTTAGTAGAGATGGGATTTCACCATGTTAGCCAGGCTAGTCTCTAACTTCTGACCTCAGGTGATCTGTCTGCCTCAGTTTCCAAAAGCACTGGGATTACAGGCGTGAGCCACTGCACACAGTCAAGATAGGTGTTTTAATAAGTACTAAAACATCTTACTATATAAGTAGTATTGGACGAACTGAATAGCCATTTGGAAAAAGATTTAAATAGTATTCATATTTATCTCATGCCAAGTAAGCTTCAATTGAATTAGCGATATAAATCTTAAAAATGAAACTACACAGGTAATAGAAAAAAAAAAATGGGTAAATACCTTAAAACCCGGAAGTGGGGAAAGCCTGATTTTAAAAATTTAGAAGCAATTTTGGTATATTCATCTTATGAAAAGTTTTTAAAGGAGATTTAATAAGCAAAGTCAAAGAGAACTGACAAAATGAGAAAAGGTTTATGCTAATTCTAACACAAAGGGTTAACCTTCCTAACACATAAAAATCTCTTAAAAATCAAGAAGAAATGCACCTACATAAATGGCAAAAAAAGAACAGACATAAGACAGGGAAAGATATACAAATGACTGAACTTGGGATTGCATGTTCCTAAATTCACTCAAAACAAGAGAAATTTAAATCAAATATATACTACTATAGCATTTTTTATCTATCAGTTTGGCAGACACCCAAAAGTTTTATGACATTTTGTGGGTGTGGTTGTGAAGAAATAGGCAGATACATATTACTGCTAATAGGACTGCTGTAACCAGAGTCCTTATAACCAGAATTTAGCAATAGCTAAAAAAATTGCATTTGCAATTGTACTTCAGCTCAACAATGCTATTCCTAGGAATTTACCTTAAAGATTAATCTCCATAAATACAAAATAGTGTACATCCCTTTCTTGTTCCTAAATTGTTGGTTAGTGTCATGGTTCTTTTTGTTGTAACTCTCTTTTTTTAAGCTTTCGTCTTTCGCTTTTTAAATTTCTGCCTTCGTCTTTATGATTTTCATCTTTATTGGGTTTGTGAAGTACGTTGTTCTCTTTTCAAACTTCCAGGAAAAAAAAACCAATTTACACATTTTAATTATTCCCTGTTTTCTAATAAATGAATTATTTTTGTCTCTATGTAATTTTTTTTCTACTTGAATTATTGATAACTAGAAAAGCTGTGTTTAAGTTATTTGCTGTTTTGTAGATTTTTCCATTTCTTCTTTTACTTATGCCTCCTAGTATTTTGGGTATGTCTTTATTAGCAGTATGAAATGGATTAATACACTAGCTTTTTAAGTCTTTGACTACATTGGATGCCACTCAAAACAACATGAATATAGTTTTAATTCCTGTGATGTTTACAGCATGGTGCCAGGAGCTAAAGATGAAATATATCTGCACGTACATACAGCAAAATAGATCTGAGAATGGTTTTCTGTTCCATGTGCACACAAACCAACCTGCCTAGATATGAAATTCTTTAATCGTATGCTTTCCCTCAGACCTGCACATTGTTTCACTATCTTCAGAAATTTTGTACAAAACAAAAGTTTAATGCCCATCTGATTTCTTTTATCCTTTATACACTATAACTACTTCTTTTTTTGCCCAGATGCTAATAGGATTACTTTCTCAATCTTTTAAAGTTTTTTAGCATTTCTATTTTTGCTCTGCAGGGAGAGGAGGAATCATTCAGTATGATTCTCTAACTGTGGTTTTCTTCTATCATGTCTTGGATTGTTGACTTTATGCCAATTAGTCTTCTTTTTTCCTGAGAAACACCATAATTGGGTTTATTGCCTATTCTCTCTTTATATCTGCCAATTTTTCTCTTATTATTTCCTATCCATTTCTAACAGGCATACTCAAAAACACCCTAACTAACTAAATTCATCACTAACTAGAGTTTCTAGTGTGTCAGTTTTGCTTCTGTATTGACTTTAAACTCTATTTAAATTCTTCTATTGCATCTATTGCATTTTTTGGTTCCCCTAGTGGTCTGTTTTTATCTCATATAGCTTTTTCACATCTTAGAGTTTATCTTCATGGCACTGCACTTCAATTCTGTAGATTTTGTGTCTTCTTAAACCCTATTAATTATGCCCAAACGTTTTCTTAAATTTTCTTCCAATTCTTGCTGTATCATTTTATGACGCCAGTCTCTCTCCTCTCTCTCTCTGTCCTTTCTCTCTCTCATTTATAACATAGAGACAGATGTCTCTTCTTATATGGCATTTATTTTTTTCATACCTTACACTTTTTTTCCCATTTATTTAATCTTGAACATGGAACAATCTATTCAGAACCTATGTGTGTCAACAAAGGGTGTGTGAGTTTCTCAGCCCAACTGTTGTGCCCTGGATTGCTTTTTAAATCTTTTTCACCAATCTGTAACTAAAACTTTGTTGATGCACATGAAAGAAAACATTATTTAAAGGGGAAATTTATTGTATTACAATATGAGCATTTATAAATTAAATGTTAAGTGTATGTTATACTTAATATAAATACTATGACTATATTAAGTACTAGTTAATGTGCTTAATAACTATATTAATATGCTTAATATACTTAAGTATGCACATTTGGGGATATTTTCTGTTTTTATTGGGTAAAAAAAATGGATTCTTTTATTTGAGTAAAAGGAAAATAAATGAATTTGGGAAACTAAGAATACAAGATGAGTGGTGTGGATGAAGAACACATTCGAAGTTGACATTTAACTGTGGACAAGGAAATTCACCCACAACTGCACAAGCTTCCTCACCCTGTTGCTCCATTGGACCTCCGCCTCAGGTTAATGATATTATAATTTTTTTAAATACCATCATGCGAAAGCAGTAAACACCAATTAGAAATGAGGCAACACATGTTCTGGCTTGTCCCAGCTCAAGGAAAAAGCCACAGGAGAGTTTGAGGAGTATGCACTAGACAACGTATGAAGTTATATGGGGGATTTAAATTGAAATGCAATTGAACATACAGATTCTGTGAACTAGAAAGTATCATGGAACCTGTTGAGTACTATATGTCCATGGTTCTCTTACCAGAATATTTAGTCAGCGTAAGTGAAACAATTGTTTTTGAATCTACATTGCCTCATCGTTTTACCTGTCAACATTGCTATATGGAGGAAACTTTAAACTGAGGAAGGGAGGAGCTCATTCACTTGTTGATTTAAAATCATGCTCTGGTTGGTTTTCCAGCAATTATAGCGGCCTATTGACTTGTATGTTCTTTCTGCCCCTGGATACCATATTGCTGGGTCAATCTTGCTAGTGCAAGAAAAATGAAGAGTCAGGAACTCTCTATTTGGACCATAATTTCCAGTGTCTAAGAGGCTTCTATCTAGTGTAGTTCTGCTGGACTCAGGTAAATCCTCTCCGCCCTGTGTAGGCTGGCTGTGGTACACTTTGAACAGACGGTGTAGATGAAATATCCAAGAACACTGCCACCAAGGCTCTTCCTGCCCTTGGCTTCACCAAAAGTATTTTATTTGTGATAACTAAACTGCCTAGAATGGAAGGAACAAATGCCTGTCCTCACCTTCTTCCAAGTCATAACTGGGGAGCCATTCAGTCTTCAAATGGCTGCAGAATAAAACAAACTAATAAGAAGACAGAGGGTGAGGGACAGCAGCAAGTATAAAGTAGAGAGATAGATGTCCAGAATTCAGGTTGGGAGAGAGCTCCGTGTTTCTGAACTCAGAGGAAGGCAGCAATGGGAGGAAACAAGCAGACTGACTCACTGGCGATGGGATGCAGGTGACCTGTCAATGATGCCTCACCACCCAGCCTCATTAACTTGTAGTCAGCAGGGGCCAGACGTGGTGGCTGATGCCTGTAAACCCATCACTTTGGGACGCCAAGGCAGGCAGATCACTTGAGGCCAGGAGTTTGAGACCAGCCTGTCCAACATGGTGAAACCCTGTCTCTACTTAAAATACAAAAATTAGCTGGTCGTGGTGGCAGGCTTGAGAATCACTTAAACCCAGGAGGCAGAAGTTGCAGTAAGCCAAGACTGCACCACTGCACACCAGCCTGGGCAACAGTGCAAGACTCCATCTGTGTGTGTGTGTGTGTGTGTGTGTGTGTGTGTGTGTGTAACTTCCCAGCAACTTTGTTTACAAAGACTCCATCTTAAAGAAAAGAAGAAAAATAAAAACTTGTAGTCAGCAGAAATTTCTTTTATATTCTGATGATCAGCTGGCTATCGCTCTTCAGTTTTAGCATTTTGAATTTTCATCCTTTTTATATGCCTTCATATGTAATTATGATGGAAAGTTGTGATAAATTATTATTGGGATAAGATGTATTTTTCCTGTAACTGAGATGAATTGTTAGTTTCATGGATTATGTATTTTTATATTTTTGGATGAAAAATTTTAAAGTTAAATTTATATCCCTAAAAAAATCAGTTGTCAACACATCATATATATTTTAACTAATAAAAATGCTTTATTCATTCAGAAGAAACTTTTTAGTAAAGCAAAGTTTAGTAAAGAATGTTTACTAATTTACATAAAGATGTAAGATACTTAGTTTTCCTCATTATTGTAAATAGATACATTCTGCCTCTCATGCTTCAAAATATGAGAAATCCCAATATAAACGGAAAAAAAAATGTGTTTACCAAGTAATAGAACAAGAACAAAACAAATGCCAGACACTGCAGGCCTCATACAGGTCACGGTTTCCAGCTCAGTGTCTGACAGTGATGCCAAGTCAGACATGGAAACAGCCCCCAAAACATTAACCCCAAAATGAACCACCGGGGACACGAAGTTTTTGGATATCTGAAATAAATTTGACCCATGGGACACGCGTTCTGGAAAAGGCACTGCCTCAAACGGCCTCACGTTACCAACGACAAATTCTTTTAGGTTGTCAGTGAGCTTCAGCAATGAGAAGGTTGTATGGAGAACATGAAACTTGTCTCTCAAAGCACAAAGAAATCACTGGGGCATGTGAGAAAAGGGAGAGGAGGCTAGCACGAGAGCAGGTGTGGTTCACCTGCCTTCTCCCCCAAAAGCTGCTGCGGCCACGCTGAATGACATGGTGGCAGGTAGAAGGAGGACAGCCACAAGGCAGGCCAGGGAAACTGAGCCACAAGCAAGACCTGAAGCCCACCTCAATAGGAAAGAGACTGACTCCAAAGAGACGTGAGTCAGACATGTTGGTGGTCATGGCAGAACTCTCAGCTAAGGCAGAAATTAAGAATTCAGATGGCCACGCCAGAGAACAGAGGCCCTGAGTCCATGAGTAGGAACACTCAGGGGTCAGGACTTTAGTAGACTAGAGCTTGAGATAAGGCCAATGGCCTTCTTGACAATGGATTCAGGTTTTGTTTTGGCTTTTTGGCTTTTTTTTTAGGCAAGGTCTTGCTCTGTCGCCCAGGCTGGAGTGCAATGGTGCCATCTCGACTCACTGCAGCTTCTGCCTCCTGGGCTCAAACAATCTTCCCACCTCAGCCTCCCAAGTAGCTGGGACTACAGGTGCATGCCACCATGCCCAGCTAATTTTATTTTTTGTAGAGTCAGGGTCTCAATATGTTGCCCAGGCTGGTCTTGAATTCCTGGACTTAAGTGATCCACCTGACTCAGCCTCCCAAGAAGTGCTGGAATTAGAGGCATGAGCCACCATGCCCAGCCAACAAGTGTTTCTATGGACATCGTGTCCAGGCTCAAGCCTCATCTCACAGTGTGGCCTGGCATAAGACCTCCGGGAAGACACAAAAGTCCACGTGGCCAGAAGGCAGAGAGAGGGTAACAGGGAGACCAGCAGTCCACGATGGCAGCAGCACTCCTCTCCATGGCTGACAGTGCTGGGTGCATAAGAGTAACTAGCCACAGGTGGGAATTCTTGGAGCAAAGGGGAGGAGAGACAGAGGGAAGTGTTTGATGATAATGATGGGGGACTCGATAAGAAAAACTGAGACAAACCTCCTCTATACCCACTGGCCACTTTCCTGGGTCAGTGTCAAAATCATAAGACAAATATCATTCCCCTGCTCTATGCAAAATGAGTGCTGGTTGGGGCATGCATACATCTTTGAGCTATCAGTTAAATACACCCAGGCCCTACGTTCTCCTAGAAGAAAAGACCTCACAGGACATCTTCCATGCAGTAGGTGTCAAAGGAAGAATAGTGCATCTTGCCCAGTGATGACCACAATTATAACTACCCCAGAAACAGAGCTAAGTTTCCAAACACATTCCAGTCATGCATGTTCTCTTGCCAGCCATGTTAAAGTGGTTTCTGAGTTTGCCATCTCTTAGAAATAGCCTAATGACCTGAACTTTTGGGATTCTTTCAAAAGGAGGTAGGTACTGTTCTGAATTGTGCTGACTTTCAGGTCACAGAGGGCGAATTTATATGCTTGAAAGTTTAGAGTAGAGAACAATAGCCCTTCAATACTAACAGACTCAGAAGAAAATAAGCTATAGGGTGACAGAAAGATCAAGATAAGCACAGGCTGATGGCTGGAGAATGAAGGGGATGCTTTAGATATTACCAACAACTTAAGTGCCCATGTTATGCCAGAGGAAGACTGTATTGATATTTTCCTCCAGCTACAAAGTATTAGAGCAGCATGCCCCTTTTAAGGAGAACAGACCCTGCCATAGAAGAGAATGGTTTGGGTTTTGTTGTGTCTAATGAAAAACAGAAAAGGGTGGTTGGCATTAAACTCCACCCAAGTTAATAAGGACCTTTCCGAGACAACAGCCCCAGTGGCTGCAGCTGCCTGAGTGCCATTTTCATCCACCTCCACAAAAGTTTTGTGGACAATTTTTGACAAATACAAATTGGAACTTGGAGAGATTCCAGTAAGATCAGCCCTCGTTTCATCAAAGATATCTGTAATGCCCATGTCTTGTAAAATGGAAATGAGATCATAGCTGTCTTCCAGGGTGAACTGGGGGAAGGATAGGACCACCGATTCTTCTGACATGTTTTCTGAGCTACTCCAGGCTGCTATTTTTTCATAGGTAATTTGTCTTTCAAGCTACAAGAGGAAAGAAATAATATTTAAGATCAGATTATGAGAGCACAAAGAATCCCCCAATTACTTCAAAGTGCCTGAAGTGGTCGGTGACAACTTTCAAGGCCTTTCTCTAAGCCAGAGAATAGTCTGATTTCATCTGAAACTTCAAGTAAATATGTTTCTTCTTTAAAAGAAGATATGGGACAACTCAGGTTCCAGCATGCTTTGGTGTTTGACAGACAAGTGTTCAAAGCCCAGCAAAGCTCAGTCTATTAATTGGGTGCTGTGGCCAAGTCATAAGTTTCTGAAGTTAAATTTTCTCTTCCATTATATAGAGATAATACAATTAAGTTCTTGCAAACATGAACAAAATCATATATATAAAGTACTTAACACAGTGATAGCACGTGGCAATTCCGAATAATGGTTGTTATTGATGTTGTAACTACTATACCTGCTATATTGGTCTTTCTCTCTCACTTTGTGTCTTTCTTTTATCTCTTTACCCCTTTGGACAATACGTAGCTGAGCTTCTCCAGCCTTTATTAATTCCTACCTCACAAGCAATCTATTCTGCTGTCACTACCTATACTTCTGTCAAGGTACATGTTCCCAAAAACAGGATTCAGCTAACAGGTCTTTAACTGAGCTATAGAAAAATGGTATGGGTAAGAGGCCAGATGTCAGGATACTCAGAGAAAAGGGGAAGCTTGAAAACTTCTCAAGTTACTTAGAACCCAGATTCCTTGTCTTGCTAAAGCAGTTGCAGAGACCTATGAGATTAAAGAAGAAGCTCCAATCCCAATATTTCTGGCATTTGTTGTTTAATTCTAAACAAATGAGGAATAAATAGCTAATCTAATTCAGATTCTTATATATTATTTGATGTCTCTGACAGGTGAGATACAGTATTGCCTTGGGAGAGGTTAGAACCGTGTCGTTCTCTAAAGATCTATTGTTAAATAATTTACAGAGATGTAGAAATGAAGAATTACCTCTTCCAGACCCTTCAAGTTATCTTCAGAGTGAGACGGCAGCAGGACGAACATGCTGAGCTTCCCCTTGGTATACCTCATTTCCAGGATCTGTGCCTTCAGCTCCTCTATGAAGCCAATTCTATAGAGGCCTTTTTGCATCATCATCTTCACACTCTTCTTTTCATTCTGCAGTAGTCAAGGTAGGAAGTCACAGGAGGGCTATGGGAAGCTCCCAAATTCATATGGCCCCAGCCTCACTGAGGACAGGGATTTCTGAAGATGAGAAGGGTCTCCAACAGTCCTGGGCCACCCCAGGGATCCAGCCTACAAGAGTCTGCCCATTCATCCGTGGGCCCTACTTTGCCAATGCTTTGTCTTTCCATGTCTTTTTCGTTGTTGTTGTGGAGTGGGTGGGCGGGGGTGTTTGCTTGTTTTTGAGGCAGGGTCTTGCTCTGTTACCTACGCTGGAGTATAGGGGTGCCCCTGCAGCTCACTGCAGCCTCGCTTTCCTGGGCTCAGGTAATCCTCCCACCTCAGCCTCCTGACTAGCTTGGACTACCAGCGCAGACCAGCATACCTGGCTAATTTTTTTATTTTTTGTAGAGACAGGCTCTCCCTGTTATGCCCAGGCTGGTCTCAAACTCCTAGTCTCAAGTGATCCTTCATCCTCAGCCTCCCCAAATGCGGGGATTACATGTGTGAGCCACCATGCCTGGCCCTTTTCGTGTTTTTAATCAGTTCTTCATCTCCCAAGATGATGATTGGTAGGCTTACTATCAAAGCATCTCCACTGCTAAGTCAGCAGAAACACAGCCTGCCAACTGTCCCCCTGCAGGGCCTGCCCTGGCTCAGCCTGCTGGTCTCACACCACCCCATGCCATCTGGCCTGGATGACGCTGCCACACAGCACCAAGGGGAGCCATGGTTAAGGGAGAATCATCTCCATATTAAATAGCAACACTTGCTCCCTCAGAGGGAAGGCACAAACCCCAGGCACCTTAAATCTCACAATAACATCAAGCTGGGGGGTGAGGGGTCATCAACCTGCAGATGGGGAAATTCAGTGCTTGAGAGAAAAATGCATCTCCAATAATAAGCTAGCCTGCTGACAGGTGGGTGGCTGGGATCCGACCCTTGCCATTTCTTCCTGTTCTAAATCTACTAGCTTAGAACACAGATTTCTGGGCAAATGCTCACAGATTGAATCCTAATGCACGCATCTGGCTAACTAGCTTAGCCTTTCCATTTTATGTCTCAAATCCTAAGTGAAAATTATAGTGACACCCATCTCATAATGCTCTTTGGGGGAACAAATGAAATAACAAATGGAAAAATGTTAAGTACTGGGAACACTTGGCACAAAAATGCTCAGTGAAATTCAGGTACGGGTTCTCATCAATGAAAAATGTTCTTACTGTAAATGTAAGCTGTCACTTTTTGAGTATGCATATTGCAAATCATTCCTAGTAGAAATTATGAATTGGATAGCTAGAAAACCATAAGTCCTGAAACAGTACCGCATTTAGACAGAAGGGTGCATCCACTGTGTTTTCACAGTCAAAATATTTTTCCCATTTGGCCTTGAAGTAAACAGCATTCACCAGTACCAGCACAGTCTCAGCATTAATAATGTCCTTGCTGAAGAGTTCCTTGATTTTACCTTAAAAAAGATCCCAGAAAATATCCTGAGAATGAATTGTATCAAAAGTATTCATGTAGATAATTTTTTTTTTTTTTTGAGACGGAGTTTCGCTCTTGTCTCCCAGGCTGGAGTGCAATGGTGTGATCCTGGCTCATTGCAACCTCCACCTTCCGGGTTCCAATGATTCTCCTGCCTCAGCCTCCCAAGTAGCTGGGATTACAGGCACTCGCCACCATGCCTGGCTAATTTTTTTTAATTTTTAGTAGAGATGGTGTTTCATCATGTTGGCCAGGCTGGTCTTGAACTCCTGACCTCAGGTGATTCTCCCCCCTTGGCCTCCCAAAGTGCTGGGATTACAGGCATGAGCCACCACACCCAGCCAGTAATATTTTTCAATGCAGCTTATGACCCCCAAGACTGGGGAGTGTCTCGTTCAAGAACTGACCTAAGAAGATTAATTCATAGTCCTGGATGGACATAAGGGAGAGGTGATGGGACAGGGGAAAGACCCTCTCGCTCCACCCTGTAAGAGTCCAATCACAGCACTGTAACAGAAGGAATCTTTTTTGATTCCTTGTATTGCTTGTGTTTGGAACTTGTCATTAGACATCTATACTATGGTTTATCTTTGAAATTATATATTCAGTCATCTGACAATATGATAAGCTCCCTTGAGAACAAAGAACCACAACATAAACTTCCTGTCTCAAGCACTCAACATAGCATAGGATATATGCTTACATATAAACAAAAATACACATAAATGTGCTAGGCCATGACATGAAACCTATTTTATAGATACTTTCACATTCCCTTTCTCATTCCATCCCACATTAATCATGAGAAGGAGGAATTGTTATATCCTCTTCACAGAAGAATACGTTGCATCCAGGAAGAGCTGAAGTCACACAGCCAAGAAGCAGTAAGACTGGTGGGAGCAGGTCCTCAGGCGTTCCACCTTTGGGCTCAGCTCTAGGGCTCCTTCCACAGCCCTAAGGCCAACTTGAAAAGCCCCAAGCTAGCAGGCAATAGCCCATCTTCCGGGTATACCCTTTTCTGACTCAAACTACGAAATAGCCAGTTACTTGAATGCCTGCAGATGTCTTAAGAAGAAAAGATCTTCCATTTCAAGAAGAGCTCTACTTAAATCAGATAATAATGGATAAGGTTGGCATCATCTATGTTTAAAAATACTCTGGAGGAGTTAACTCACTAAGGGGAAAGTACATATTCAGGCCTTAATATAAACTTTTTTAATGAATTGCTTTCCTTTTGACAGCTAAGCACAGCCTTGAAGGGATGGTCATTTTTGTGGCACGTGAAAGAAGAAAGTAGCAATAATTTTGGAATTTAGAGATTTCTTCCAAGGAAAGGCCACACAGGGGTATCCCATCTTGAAGTCAGTGTGAGAAAAACAGGCAGGGAGAGAAAGTCACCAAATGGAAGAGAGAAATAGAAAGTGTCCCACTGGTACCAAAGAGAGCCTAAAATAAATCAGCTATCATTTCCCGGTCTCCAGTCACTCAGAACTGGTGCAAACGCCTGGGGTCACAGTCTCACTCTGAAGGCAGAAGATGCAGGACACTACCCGTGCTCTCTCATGCACCCCAAACTTTTCACTGCACATGAACATCTTTGCCATCTCCACAGTGGTGATCAAAAAAGGGCCTAGTCTGTGTCCAGCAGCCTGACCTGACCCTTCAGGTTGCTAACTTTATGCCTGGAGGAAAGAGTTTATTCTGTTTTTCAGATTCACACAGGCACTGGCAGAAGGGAGCATTCTCTAAGCCCCACCTAGAAGATCAGCACCAGTGAGTCTGGTCTCCTCCCTTCTTTCCCACCCAATGCCAGTAAGACCAGAGACCAAAATAGCAACATTAAATAACAGCAATATCTAAGCAGTTTAACTGTTCGATGCTTTTCAGATCATGGTTTTTTGTTGTTGTTGTTGTTTTTTTTAAATTTCAACTGTTATTTTAAATACAGGGAGTCCATGTACAGGTTTGTTATGTGGGTATATTGCACACAGGGAGTAGGCATAGTACCCAATAGGTAGTTTTTCAGCCCATTCCTCTCTTTCCCTCCCTGCCCTGGTAGTATCTGCAGGGTCCATTGTTCCTTCCCATATTTATGCCCATGTGTCCTCAATGTTTAGCTCCCACTTATAAGTGAGAACACGCAATATTTGCTTTTCTGTTCCTGTGTTAATTCACAGGATTATGGCCTCTGTTTCCATCCATGTTACCTCAAAGGACATGATTTCATTCTTTTTTGTGGTTGTGTAGTATTCCATGGTGCGTATGTAACACATTTTCTTTACCCAATCCACCATTGATGGGCAGTTAGGTCAATTCCATGTCTTTGCTATTGTGAATAGCGTACTGACTAACATATGAGTGCATATGTGTTTTTGGTAGAATGTTCCATATTTTTTTGGATATATACCAAGTAATGGGATTGCTGGGTCAAATGATAGCTTTGTTTTCACTTCTTTGAGAAATTTCCAAACCGTTTTCCACAATGGCTAATTTACATTCTCACTAATAGTGTATAAGTGTTCCCCTTTTCTCTGCAGCCTTGCCAGAATCTGTTGTTTTTTAACTTTTTAGTAACAGTCATTCTGACTGGTGTGAGATTGTATCTCATTCTGCAAACCGTGCTTTGAACACGGTCCACATATGTGAACCTCTGGCCCACAACAGACCAGCAATCTGCAAAGTTAGGCAGACCGATTTTCTTTTAAACAGAAACCAGCATCAGCTCCCATGCTTTTGGGCTTTCTTACCTTGGGATTGACATTCAACCCAGAAGTTAATCTGTTGTCTGGATTTTTCAGCGTTTTTTCGGAAATCAACACTTTCAATCGTCGTGTGGTAAAATTGAATCACACTATCTAAGTATTCCTGTACAATTGGAATAAAAAAGAAACAGTGCAATAAAATCAGACAATGATGCTTGTAGTTAGGAGTGAGGCTCTCCAAAGAAGCCTCCCAAGAAGGATGAGCCTGGTCATTTCACATCGCAGGGACAGCCCTAACAGTGTCTATCCATCTCCAGTCTTAAACTAGCCAGAGACATTTCGGTTTTCATAGTGACAAATGAGGATATCAAACATTATTGATGAACAGTCTATAGTTACAGGGGGACAAGCCTTTTCTACTGGATATCTTTTTATGTAAACAACCCATCTGTGGAGCCATCACAAGGTAAATATCAGGTAACTTGAGAGATTTGGCTAGAAAATGCTTCTGTTTATAAGAATTCACCCCCTGCTTAATGGTTGCAGAGTTTCTGTTTGGAGTGATGAAGAAAAAAAGATTTCAGAAATATATAGGGTGATGGTTATGCAACACTGTGAATGTAATTAATGCCACTGAAATGTACACATAAACATGGTTAAAATGGTAAATTTTATATGTATTTATCGTAATTTTAAAAAGTCGGTAACATAATATAGCAAACTCATTGGTTTATATACTTTTAATAGGTAAATTGTTTAATATGTGAATTTATATCTCATAAAAAAAAGCTAGTTTTTAAAAACCCAGTATGAAAAGTCTTATTTTCATTGCAAGGGAACACACTTATTTTAGCCAAAGGAAGCCGTCCAACCCCTGGCTAGTCCCGCAGTAACCAGCCATGTCACGTCTTTGTCATTGGTCATATTCCCCACATTTATTGTTTAGCACATGGCCCCTTCTAGTGATTCAAGAGGAAACTGAAGCCCAGATGGAGACACAGTTTGCTCTAGATACAAAGCTGTTTAGCCACAGAGACAAGTCCTGTGTTTTTTTAGCTCCGAATGCCAGAATGCCATCTTCTCCTGCTGCCCGACTCTCAAAAGAGCACAGTGAACACAACTGCATTGTAGGGGTAGCCTGATCCTGGGACAAAAGGAGATTCTAGAGAAACATCTTGGGGGCAACCCACCAGATGAGAGAGAGAGAAGTGCAGCAACCAGCCACCTTGACTGGGAAGACAGTCAAGAGAGGATGCTATTACCAAGCCCACATGTGCTCCAAAGGCTCCGTTACTCACACAACCCTCTTCCACTCCCTGTATTCCACCCACAATGGGCCTCGTAAATTGCTCATGTTGAACACTGGGAAGAAGAGAACAAAAGCGTGGGGCTGAGAGAGGGAGGTCCTGGACACCTCACCAGTTCACAGCACATCATCCTGTCAAAAAGGTTTGTGTTCTAGATGGCAGGTGAGTAACCCAGCGACTCCCTGATTTTTAAATAGTATGCTACAGGGTAGCTTTAGTCACCTTTTATGTGCAACTCACCTGACAGATTAGGAATTCCTGATCTCCATAAAGCCTGTTGGCAATACTCAGGGTGTAATCAGTCTTGATCCTATCTAATTTGGAGAGAAGCTGCCCAAAGTAGCAGCTGAGCAGTCCATTCTCATTGTTTAAGGACTCATCCTAAAGAAAAAAGAAACAAAATGTGACTTTCACTGCATCTATCGGAAGAGCCAAACACCACTAACGGATGGGTGTTTTGTACAGAAGCAAGATAGAGCTCCTCAGGGAGATGTCAGTTGTCTGTGCTACTATGCAGGGGTAGAGAGCTGGGAAGAACACAGGAATGCAGGATGAGAAGTGGTCCCAGTGGAAGATTATGGCTCCTGCATCTATATCAAGATCATCCAGGAAAAATACATCTGGGGAACTCAGCAACACTCATTATATTTCATACTGACATGCCCTGATTTTTTCTTTT
>NW_016107370.1:6590032-6593925 GCF_001604975.1 Cebus imitator | reverse complement strand
TTGTTGTTGTTGTTGAGATGGAGTCTTACTCTATTGCCCAGGCTGGAGTACAGTGGCACAATCTCAGCTCACTGCAACCTTTGCCTCCCGGGTTCAAGTGATTCTCCTGCCTCAGTCTCCCGAGTAGCTGGGACCACAGGCATGTGCCACCATGCCCAGCTAATTTTTATATTTTTAGTAGGGACAGGGTTTCACCATGTTGGCCAGGATGGTCTCAGTCTCTTGGCCTCATGATCTGCCTGCCTCGGCCTCCCAAAGTGCTGGGATTATAAGCATGAGCCACTGTGCCTGTCCTCTGATTTTATTTATATTTAAAAAGATAAAAGAGGCCAGGCACAGTGGCTCACACCTGTAATCTTAGCTACTCTGGAGGCTGAAGCAGGAGAATTGCTTAAACCCAGGAAGCAGAGGTTGCAGTGAGCCAAGATTGCACCATTGTACTCCAGCCTGGGTGACAGAGTGAGACTTCATCTCAGGGGAAAAAAAAAAAAAAGTCAATCATCTCTCCACCCTCCTCTTAAACTTCCTAAGGCAGGGGGACATATACCCTGGAGAATATCTTCCCTCCTACTGGGATGAGGCAGCCAATAAAATTTTTGTCTGTCAGTACAGATTTCAGTACCAAATGGAACAAGCAGAGGTGGCGGGAGACAGTAAGAATTCCACAGATGACCCTACCCCTTACCCCTTCCATCTTCGACCATGCTCTGTGTTAGGGCCCTGTGGCCTGTAGAAGCAGATGAGGGGCAGGGTAATGATCTAGATTTCTTTATCATAAGCAGAAGATACCAAATCCTACTCTTTAGGAAACTAGCATAGCCAAGGACATCTGGGATGCATACTCAGAAAGGAATCACAGATCACATGGGGTTATTGCTGTTGATGGCATCTAGAACCTAATGTTAGGGGATAAGCAGCTATCACCAAATATCATAGAGCCACAATAAGCAGTTTGTAAATAAGAAGGGCAAAAGTTTACAGTGGCGGCTCACCTGCTGATCCAGAGGTTCTGTCGCTTTTTTCTGCCCCTCCAGAGAGCTGTCAGCCAGTACTTTTTGTTTGTTGCTTTTCAGACAGGGGTCAGGTTCTTTGCTTTCATTCTGGGAAAACTCATTGAAATGTAATACCTGTGTGATAATGGGATGAGGTCTTTCAGACAATACGAACGGAGGGAAGCCTGAGTAACTTCAGAAACATTTTCATAATGAGACAGTAACAATGATTACATAGTCAAGCAAAACAATCAACAACTGTTTAAAGGAAACTGGGTGCTTCTGTCCTTGGGTTGGGAGGAGAAGTGGAGATGAAGAACCAACTACCCTGGGAGAGCATTTATGAATAAATACAACCAAACTAAAAGAATATAGAGGTATCCACAAGCTAAATGTAGCTATGGAGCATTTCATCGATAACCAATCTGAATTGACTGTAAGTGCAAAATACACACCAGATCTTGAAGATAGTATGAAAAACAAAAAATAAAAGAGCTCACTAAAATTGTTATATTGATTATATGTGGATATGATATTTTGCATATACTAGGTTAAGTAAAATTTATTATTAAAATTAGTCTCACCTGTTTCTTTTTACTTTTGTAAGGTAGCTATTAAAAATTTTTAAATGACTACGTGGTTCTTGTTACATTTGTGTCAGACAGTGCTGATCTAGAGTTTCACATGAGTCAAGGGGTGAAGACAGCAAAAGACAAGCTATCCAGACCTGGTAGAAAGGTAGGAGGCAGGTGTCACTTCCTGCACTGCTCACACCCAGCTGGTTGGCAGGTGCCCTCAAGTGCCTGAGAAAGAACGTCTGAATTCTGCCCTGCAAGATGCAAACCATACTCTAAAGCTAAGTTTTGATAGTGGAATAAGAAAATAACATACTGCACATGTACTGCAGAATTTAAAGTATAATAAAAAATAAATAAATAAAATTTGGGGGAAAAAAGAAAATAATACACCAAATCTAAGTAGACGAATAAAGCAGAATGACCCCAGAAACATATGCTGCCTTAATCCATAAATTCTACTGCTCCATCTTCAGGAAAAACAGCCTGATTTGTACATAATCCCTATGTCATGTGCTACATCCAAGGAAGCATAGGCCAACCTCGGAACGTGTAGTTTATTTGGGGACTTGTCCTATAAGCTTTATTTATTTTTTCTAGAAATGTTTATTAGATGCCCACTGTAAGCCAGGTGCTGTTCTAGGACAAAGATACCTGCCCTCTAGGGCATACTCAGAAAGGAATCACAGATCACATGAGGTTATTGCTGTTGATGGTATCCAGAACCTAGAGTTTAGGGATAAGCAACTATCACCAAATACCCTTGGTGGAGGAGGCATGCAAAAACCAAGACACATAGTAATTAATTACTGTATGCTGTATGTTAGATAGTGAGAAACGCTACATGAAAAAAAGTATCAAGGATTCCTTATGGGTTAGAGGTCAGGATGCAGCATTAGATTGGGAGGTCAAAGTAGACCCCACAGAAGAGATAGACACGGATCAAAGTCTTGAAGAAGAAATTGAGCTAAGGTCAGCTACCATGGGAAAAAGCCATCAGGCAAAGGGACCCAGAGCAAAGACCTCAAGATAGGATGGGCATGGCTTACCCAAGGAAGCCAGGAGGCCGGTGTGACAGCACAGTGAGGAGGGATAAGAGTAAGAGATGGAGTCATGGGGCTTGTCTGGGATTCATCTCCCAAGATCCTTGTGGGCCATTGTAAGGACTTAAACTTCTATCATGAGTGAAATGAGAAATCCAGGTTTTTGAACAGATGGAAAACAGAATCTGACTCAGGTTTTAAAAAGGCCTCTCGGGCTGCTCTGCTAAGAACAGACTGCCAGTGAGAGCAGGAAAGGCCGTCAGGAGGTTGTTGCACTAGACGGGTGAGAAAATATGGTGGTGGTTCAGACCTCAGGGAGACTGGGAGAAGTACCTGGATTATGGATATATTTCAAAAGAAAAGCCAACAGAATTTTCTGACAAAGGTGGTATAAAGTGAAAGAAAGAGTCCAGGAGGACACCAAGCCCTCTAGCTACTGGATACATATATGGTGCTTAACAAATATTTATTTAATGAAATGAGTGAGAGAGAAGACATATACACAAACTAAATTTGCTAACAATATTGGTATTAGTAATCATAGAGTAAAAGAGTGACAGACATGCATATAGAGACAGAGATAAATGAGAACAGCTGCCACACGTGAGGTTGGGGAGCACCCTAAAGAAGGTAGAACTTCAACTGAGCCTTTAAGAACAGTAGGATCGAAGACGAAGTAAGGTGGGGGAAATACAGATAAAGACTCAGAGACAGGGATGGGTTCTGACCAAGCCCAGGGTGCGGCAAGACCCTTGGCTTGCCTGAGTGAGATTAACGTCTGACTTTTGAGTATGGACCCAGAGTTCAGGACCCTGTGTAGCACCATAGCGGATACTTACCTCATCAATCTGATGCGCACTGTCATTTCTAGCCCCCAGGCGGACCATACCAAGGGCAGCTGAGATGCTCAGGGGAGAGAAAAATACGTTTTTACGACGATCAACTTTGCTTATCTCTTGGAAAAGATCAAAGCAAAATTTGGTGTTTGCTGCAACAAGGGAGTCCATTGTAAAACTTATAACAATCTAAAACCAAAAAAAAAGAAGAAAGAAAATGGTGATTGAAAGAAAATAAGTGAACAAATAATTCTTGTTTTATATATCTGAAATACAATCATGTAATTACTCAGTATGCTATTAAGAACTGGAAAACTAAAGTCTTTATCATCCCTGTATATAAATATTGGTGTTGATATTAATATTGATAGAGATCTATTTTCATTTAGTAGAGTGAATTTGTTTTCTGGGGCTGCCATAAGAAATTACCACAGATGAGTATTTTAA
>NW_016107370.1:6572646-6590022 GCF_001604975.1 Cebus imitator | reverse complement strand
CAGTGGGAGTTTATTTTCCCACAATGCTGGGGGACAGACTTCCAAAATCGAGATGTTGACAGATTTGGTTCATTTCGAGACTCTCAGGGAAAATCTGTTTCATGCCTCTCTCTCAGTTTCTGGTGGTTGCCAGCAAACCTTGATGTTCCTTGACTTGCAGACAAATCACTCAAGTCTCCGCCTCAATCTTCACATTCTTGTCTTTATCTTAAATGTGTTATCCAAGTTTCTCTCTTCTTTTAAAGACAGTAGTCGTTGACTTAGGGCCCGTCCTAAGCCAGTACAACCTCTCCTGATTTCATTAATCTCCAAAGACCCTATTTCCAAACAAGGTCATATTCACAGGTTGAGTGATTAGGACTTAAACCATGTTTTTAGAGGACACAATCCTACCCACTATGTGGTGGAACAGCCTGTATTCAGGCAAAATGGAGCCAAAGGCTAACACTCTTTATGCTCAAGTTAGCAGCCAAGCAAACATTACCCCATCTCATTCTTCTCCACAGATTGTGACTGGTTCTGCTTACATCTTTTACCTGTATTCTCCCTTTGTTGCTCTGTGACTGAGGTTATGCCCAGCAAATTCCATGGGCCATGGCCCTTGTTAACATTCTCACCCCCGTTTGACTCATCCCACATGCAAACTACAGAACTTGAGGCACTTTGGTCAGTCATTCATATTATTCAAGAGATAGTAAATTTGAATGATGCCAGGGATTTTGATGTCACCAAGTGTACTAGTCCATTTTCATACTATATAAGGAAATACCAGAGACTGGGCAATTTATAAAGAAAAGAGTTTTAATTGACTCACAGTTCCACATGGCTAGGGAGATCTCAGGAAGCTTACAATTGTGGCAGAAGGAGATGAAGCAGGAAGTACTTTCTTCACCAGGCAGTAGGAGAGAGAGGAAGAAAAGGAGGAACTGCCAAACACTTACAAAACTACCAGATCTCGTGAGAACTCACTCACTATCATGAGAACAGCATGGGGGAAACTGGCCCCATGAGCCAATCACCTCCCACCAGGTCCCTCCCTCGACATGTGGGGATTATGGGATTACAATATGAGAGGAGAATTGAGTGGGGACACAGAGCCAAGCCATATCACCATGTTTGGTGTCCTCTTTGGCAGCATAGAAGCACAGATAATACAGAACCAAGTAAGACGGTGACTTCCCTAAGAACAGGTATCTTGCCTTCCCCACCCAATCTATTCCAGAGTATCAAGAGAATATGTAGATCTCACCACTGATCTATTCCTCTCAGAGTAAATGCCTTTTCTTTTGTCTCTTTGCCTATGGATATTGTGTATTTCCAAGACAGAAATGTAAACCCTCTTATTTGTGTTTTTATCATCAGATATGGCACACCATAAGCATAAAGAAATATTGCTGCAGTGAATGGAATGGTGTACTTTGTTTTAATACTTTCCCAGTTAATATAGGCTTTTTTAGCTTGCAAAACCTAATTCAAAAGATAACATTATGTAACTTTTTAAAAAATGTGTCTAATGTGTGCTAAGTATCTTCCATGTTACCTTTAATCCTGCAACTCTGCAAGGTAAATATGATCATTCCCTCTTTTTCAGAAAAGAAAACTGCAGAATCAAATAGCACATATATTTGGCCCAAAACTAAGTACTCTTTCTACTGTATCTATTATTTCTAAGTTGCCCCTCAACTGATGATAGGTGATCAAATACATGCCTACTATATGTGGGTACGTCTCTTCCTTATTCAGCTTATAGTGCATTTTATTCTGACATTTTCTTTCTGCCAAGTTTGTACCTGACTCACAGGTCTCATCTTGCATCTGTGAACAGGGTTTGAGACATACTTTGTATTTTCAAACTAATTTGAGGGTAATCATAGAACATCAGAATTTTTTCAGGAGCATTCTGCCCTAATTGGTGGGTGTTTTTTGAGTAATGGATGTCCCGGATGTGTCTGGAAATTCAATAATGCCTCACATCTCAGAAAGCTACTCTTAGATATGTTGGTAAACATCTTCATGTCCAATACATTTTCTCTACATGTGGCTCACATTACCCATCTAGTAACAAGTCTACCAAGAAAGAAAAGAAAAACAATAAATGAAAGATGGTCTGAGTTGGGGGGATTTCACAGGTTTTTGATTAATGATAAACTTTTGTATGAAATGTAGTCTAGTATTTTTTTAAATCTTGGTTGTACAACTTAGGTTGATGTTTGATCAAAATCTTTAGCATCAAAGGAAGAGAAGGTAAAGGGCATTCTGGCCATTTGGTTATCACTATTAAAAGAAGACTAGAGCCTGACTATAGTGAAGAAAAAGAAGGGGTTGGATAGAAAGACTGAATGATCCCAACCTGCCTGGCTCTTCAAATGTTCCAGCTAACCCCTTGGCTTCACCCCTGCTGCCTTCTGGCATCAGAGTAGAAGGTGTTTTTTTCTGGCATGAGCACTCCTAGAACTAAATGATCAGAGTCTTGCCTGCTTTAGAAAGGACATGACTACTCATGCAGGCCAACTCCCTACTTCTCAAGATAAAAAAACTGAGGTCGGATGAGATGAAGTGACTTGCAACAATCATGCAGCTCATGCAGCTGGCCAGAAGCAAAGCAGGGCTAAGATTTCATGCCCAGGGCTGCTTCCTCCTAGATCACACAGCTTTTCATATTCCATTCTAATTCTGGCACTACACTTACTCTGTGGGCTGCAGAACACTCCAACACTCTCTCTGCCCATTTCTTCATCAAGCTTCTATAAGCTTTGTGAACTACTTTCCAGGAGTGCTGTGATACTCTTCCCCCCAGCAACAATTCCCTTTTCTGAGTGTTACCTGGTTCTAAGCTTTCATTACAATTGTGTGCAGCTTTAATGTTGCCTCATCTTCCAACGGAGTTGAAGGAACGACAGTAACAGAAAACAAACAAACAAACAGCCGGACAGTTGCTGTTAAAGTTGTATGACTACATGTAAGCACTTTTAATAGGAAGATCTTTCCTGGCTTTACACACAAGTCTGAAACATAGCAAATAACGAACATTTAATGACTTGATTAAAATGTTACCTGCTAATCACCTTCTGAGGGGTTGTCTGTTTTTTTGTTTGTTTGTTTGTTTGTTTGTTTTTTCAGGGTGGGAATCCGTTTTTTAATCAGAAACTGCCTAAATCTGACCCCAACCTAATTATGAAGTTCTCCCACTGGGTTAGTCACTATATATAAAAGGATGGGCTGAACAAGACACAGTCTCTGCCTTTGAGAATCTATGACCTAACAGAGCAGATAGTGGATTCACAGCTTCAGGAGTAGAGTTTAAGAAGCATAGAAGAGTAAGATATTAATTTACAAAAATGAAATAGGAAAGGGAAAGGTATTTTGTAGGAAGCACTCATTAAGATGTAGTTATTCTAATAATGCAGATTCAAATAGGCAACTTAAAAATATAGCACTTTAAAAATACTGTTAAACTTTTTAACATTGTTTTTATTTACTAAAAATATGCTTAGACTACTAGTAAAAGTCATGTTGTTATGTTATGTTATGTTGTTATGTTATGTTATGTTATGTTATGTTATGTTATGTTATGTTATGTTGTTATGTTATGTTATGTTATGTTATGTTATGTTATGTTGTTATGTTATGTTATGTTGTTGCAATTAAAAAGAAAAAGAAATTTAAGGTTAGTTGTCTTGTCCTTATCAAAAATCCCTTTGAAACCAGACTAATTGTTCCATAGAAGTGAGTTTATGGCCTTTACGAATAAACATAGAAATTAATCTCCTGGCTGGGCGCCATGGCTCACTCCTGTAATCCCAGCACTTTGGTAGGCCAAGGAGGGCAGATCATGAGGTCACAAGGTCAAGAGACCAAGACCATCATGGCCAACATGGTGAAACCCTGTCTGTGCTAAAAATATAAAAATTAGCTGGGTGTGGTGGTGCGCACCTGTAGTCCCAGCTATTTGGGAGGCTGATGCAGGAGAACTGCTTGAACCCAAGAGGCAAAGGTTGCAGTGAGCTAAGATCATGCCACTGCACTCCAGCCTTGTGACAGAGCAAGACTCCATCTCAAGAAAAAAAAGAAAAAGAAAAAGAAATTGATCCTCTTGGTCTTAAAACTTGAAACTTACATTTGTCTTATCTCAATTCCTTCCTCAGGAAACCCGTCTGAAGGCCTCTCAGAGAGTATCAAGCAACTGAAATTCACATTATAGCATGCAAAGAGATGGCAGAACCCTCACTCATCTTGATTGCTTTCTTTCACTTCCCTAATTCTTTTTTTCCCATATGCAGCTACATTCCTTCCCCACTACATAAACCACCAATCTTAGTAAGTTGAGGGAGACTGATCTGAGATTTATCTCCCATCTCCTTAGCTGACATCATCTGATTAAAGCCTTCTTCCCTGGCAACACTTGTTGTCTTAGTGATTGCCTCTCCGTGCAGTGAGCAACAGGACACAGACCAAACCCCTGGCATTTTAGTAACACCTTTTACATGGATACTAATTTGAAAACAGTAATGACTAAACCACAAATTCCAAATCCATTGTATTCAAAACAGGATCGACTTAGCAAGAAATAGAAAAGGTGGAGATCTAAACATTGTAATACTAAAATGTAATTGTAAGAGAGATTTCTCAAAGGTATGTAGCAAAATCACCTTGAGAAATTTTTTTTAATATTTACAAATATTTTCATAGCAACACTTTCATAATAGCCAAAACTCAGGAACAATGCAAATGTTCATCATTAGCAGAATAAACAAATAGCATGGATCTCACATCACATCATAACATAATGTTGACTAAAAGAAATCATGCATGCAGCCTGACCAACAGGGTGAAACCCTGTTTCTGCTAAAAATAAAAATTATCTGGGCATGATGGTGCATGCCTGTAATCCCAGTGACTTGGGAGGCTGAGGCAGGAGAATCACTTGACTCTGAGAGGTAGAGGTTGCAATGAGCCAAAATCACACCATTGCACTCCAGCCTGGGCAAGGAGAGTGAAATTCCATCCAAAAATAAGAAAGAAAGAAAAAGAAATCATACATGAAAACTTTCATGCTCTATAATTCCATTTACATAAAGTTCCAAAACTGACGAAACTAATCTGTGGTTTTAGAAGTCAAGAGAGTGGCTACCCTTAAGAATGGGTGAGGAGAACTGTGGTTAGCCACAGGTAGAAACAGCAGCAGACTAGTGAACTGACTCCCAAAATGCAAAAATCAACAAAAATCCATGATTCACAAGTTTGCTGATTTCTATGGTGTAAATAACCCACTGCCAACAAAATACCTGATCAAACTGCCAACAAAATACCTTTGTACCCAGAGATAGAAAAAGATGCACAGAATTACCCATAATTAGCTCTTATGAGCTGGTATGAGCTGGCTCCAGGACACCACGTAAACTAGGCATGAAGGAGACTTCGAGGAAGCTGGTACTGGTTCCTTTCTTGATTGGAGTATTGTTTACACATTAAACTTACATTTATTTCTTACTCACTTATGTATTAATATGTGTGTGGAGGTATATATGTATAAGGTTTAATTTTAAAATGTATCCTAGGTATATTACTAAACATGGCAGTTAATTTTAAGTCATTGCAACTTTGTGTTTAACACAGCAGCTAAGAGTACTGTATATGGAAAAATTGAAGAGAAATTTTTCACAGTAAAATTTTGGCTCCAGATGCATTTAGGGAATGCTCCCCAAGCAGTCACAGGCCATACTTGGTGTTTACTCTGGAAAGTATCCACCATACAAACAAGTGACTGTTTGATTGAGTCTAAAGGCAAATGCTGACACAGGCTGCCCCTTAGTAAGCTACAACTTGGAAAACTTGTATGCAATTTGCTTCAGTCATCATTATTTTCCAACAGACTTGAAATAACCTCTTAAAATAGTAAGGTCACCCAAAAATTCATTCAGCTTAAGTAATTAGTGCTAACTCTACCCACAATGACATTATAGCACAAAGAGCTACTGTTTAATTTGAGCTTGTCATATGCCTGGCATTTCACAAATATTGTCTCTATTTTTTAAAAAATCCTGTAAGTTAGAAATAAGCTTCATTGTACAACCAACTACTATGTGACACAGGTGTTATGCAAATCAGTTCATTCGGTCAGATTTCAAAGCCACCCTCTTTCCTCCTATAGCAGGTCACCCTCTGGAGAAGATAACACTAGGGCTCACAAAGGCCACGCCCTGAGTGAGCACCATGTGGCTCTTTGGGATGCAGATGCCACCAGAAGATCCATGTCTTGACTGAGCCTCTTACCAAGACCAAAGGTTGTAGAAAGGACCTCCTAGCACTGAGAATCTATCTCAGGATGGCCCTGAACTCCCTCTCTGGAAGGTGCATCTCAAGCTCCAGTTTGCTCTCCAAAGATTCCTACAATCTCTATGGAGGTTGCTTCTCTAGACTGAAAATTTAGTCAAAAAATTCTTCTCAAATTGCATTGAAATCTGTGCAAATGTATGATAAATATAGATTGAGATTTCAAGATTGCAAACAACGTTAGCCTAATTGGGAGTGACTTACAGTATCTCCCATTTACTGTCCCCAGTGTCACCTCCTACTGAACATAGCTATATAAGAAAGATGATAAGCAGTTCTTAGAAGAAAAAGAAAAAAAATCACTTTTATATCAATACAGACACTATCATATTTTTGCCTATAACATTTTCCAAGTATTTATTTTCTATTATTATTATTATAGAATTGTTTTTACTTTTATTTATTTAAAATTGTCAATATTTTCTGGTGCTCTCTTTTATCACTTCAAAACCTTGAAAGTAATGTATTTTCAACTTAATTTTAAAACTTCATCTACTTTAAATTTTTTACAAGAAAGAAAATCTTTCCTCTAAGATTTTAACTTACATTGTTAGCTTTGAAGATAATTTTAAATATTAATTATCTGAAATGTGTAATATTTTTAATTTTTTAAAGATTTTTTTCCCTTTTTTATGGCTTTTGAGGCATCAACACATGATCTGTTTTGTTTGTTTTCTTTCTGGCTTTATTACTCACGTAAAACTTTCTTCCACTTTCCTCCAAACTCTCCCTCCAAAGAGTTAATTAGTCACCACTGCATACAATACCCACACAGCATTTGTTTCCCTTACCTCCTCTGTCACATTGTAAGGTAATTATTTTTTTATACTGCTGTCTTTACTTCCAAAGCATAATTGTCTTGAAGATAGGTTCAATGTTTTTAATTCATATTTGTATTCCATCAGTAGAGAACACAATGGCAGCACATGAGAACACTTCATAATATTTATGCATTGATTTGCTATCATCTACCCATTTTTCATTGTGGATAATCCTAATATTTGAAATGTTAGAAAATTATTTAGTATTTCATGTTAACTTTGTATATTCTGCAGGCAGCTGTAATTAAAAGAGGTTCTGCATAAGAGAATCAGCTTTTTGTTAATGTTTTACTATATAAGAAAAAGTTCATTTATTACCATATAAGAAAAAGTTCATTTACTATATAAGAAAAAGTTCATTTATTACAATTTTCCGTTATAGTAAAAATGTAAAGATTTAGACAAGATAGATGTTCTAACAACCCAAAATATTCTGAATAAAACTGTTTTTCCTATATATAGTAAGGAGAAAAATATTTATACTCCAAAATATTTCATGTTTTATAATTTCTATAATTCCCACAAAGCTACTAACACCTCAAGAATGAAATTCCAACTTTACACAAATAGATGCTATTCTGCTGAAATACATATTCAAACCAGGTTATGGAAAACTAAATAATAACCAATATCTCAAAACAAAGAAATATTTGTGAAAGATACCATCAAAAGTGTTTTCCAACTTACGGTGCAAAAAAAGAAATCTAAATTCACTTTGTTTAAAATATAGATATTCTAAATATTATACCATTTTATATTTCCAGAAACAATTCATCAAAAAATATAAAATAAATCTGTCAAGTATGTAAAAATTTAAAATTATTCAAACATCTACATTTTTTAAAAATCAATCATACACATCAGGCATCTGACCAGGTGGTTGGGGCTGAGAGAGGCGACGGATGTGGCAGTGAGGACTGCCACATCTGCAGAAATTCCAAAATATCATAAAACTGACTCTCTTTTTTTAAGTATTTGACTTAATTTTTTTTAAAGTATATCCTTCCATTTTAATCACATCTTTTTTGGGTTTCTATTCTTTAAAATGGTTTTCCAATGCAGTGTTCATTGTTAAAAATTATTGTTAGGCAATTCGAGCATTTACCTTCTCTCCTTCGGAGTTGCTGCTAACGGCTGGTCAGGTAAGTTCCATCCACACCCTGACGGGAACGGAGATGTATCGACTTTGCCCCTCCCCCATGGCACTTTTCCAGTGCCGTTTTGCAATCAAGAGTAAAAGCATCATTGACAGATTAAAGGGAAAATTTAAAAAGTGGCATATACTTTTTAAAACAAATGCTATGCTTTCAGCTAAATTGAATATTTATCTTAATATGCTTATATTTTCTTTGCTCTTTCCAATTTATAGAGCCCTCAAAACAATGCTTGGCTCACATGTTTCAATTCAAATTTCTATACTAGAAGAAGGTGAAGCGGAATTGTATTTTACTTCATATACACATTGTCTTGGATGATCTCTTACATTTCAATTTTCATATTATTCTAAAATTCTTCTAAGATATTACACAGGATTTGCAGAATGTGTTTTAAGCTATTTCAAAGCCTTTGTTTTCCCGCAGCAGGTGTGTCGTAGGGATAAGAATTATTATCTGATTATTGACAAACATATTTTACAACTGAAAACACAAAACATTTTAAATTTAGCCAAAGCATGTTCTGATGTTACTTTTGGTTCTAGCACTCTGCAATCCTGTTATGTTACTGACCATAAACATGAGGGTCAGTGGACAGGGCAAAAAGTTTGGAACAACTAAGAGAGAGCTAGGAAGAGTCAAACTCCAGAAGCTAACATGACTTAAGGACAAAATGAAGACTCCTCCCTGACCTGGTTCTCCTATTGAGCCCTTTGTCTTCCTTTTCTAACTTGTTATCAGACAATATTATCTGAATCATGACCCTACAAATATATTAGGCACAGAGAAATTCAGAAGAAAACTTTTTAAAATAGAGAGATTGCCTTTATGGAAAATATAAGCTACTTATGTAGCTAGGGTATAAATAAAACAAGTAAAAAAACATTTTATAAGATATTGACCAGTGGAAATTAGTGACTGAGCATCCAGAGTTTTTCTCAATCCTCAATAGTAAGCATAGAAAAGAAATGCGCTGTTAGTTTTCTTTACTCCATGATCATTTGAAAATAATTATTTTTTTTCCTAAATTCTTCCACAAAATTCTAAAAACCAGTCTAGTCATTAGTTATGCTTTGCAAGAGGTTGGAAAATTTTAACATGTGAATTATTTAATATCTTATGTCATTGATCACTACTTCACGTTGCCCATCACAACCTTTCCAAAAGGATATCCATTCACTTTCAGAACAGGATGGGTTCTTGCCTGGCTCCCTGGATGTAGGGGTCACCTCTGTTACTATTGGGGCTACTATTCAAATTTCACTGGGCTTCTGGGGAGCTGAGAAGATTATAAACTTGTTTGAATATCTTTAATCTAGGGTTGCATCTGTTTATCCTTTCAAATAATTCAACAAACATCTAACCACAGATGACTGTGCCCTACAAGCCTAAAAAATCGGTGTGGTACGATTGCTCAATAAGTGACAATGAAACCTGACACTAAATGTAGCTAAGCATGAAGGTGGCTTGATAAATCACTAACAAGGGGATGAGAATTTCTTGAGCACTTACTAAATGCCAAGCTGCATTTGGTACTTCACACACATAATATATCATTGAATGACTGAAGAAAGTGAGCTTCTCTATTAGTAATGACTTCAAGTGCCAGGGAATTACACTAGGGTTTGAAAGAATTTTGGAGGTCAGCTAGCCTGACAGTGCTATTCAAGGCAAGCCATTAAAAAAAAAAAGTTCTGTGTCAACAGGCTGTAAAAGTAATGCTTACTTCATCAAGCATAGAATTAGATGATTCCTCCCAGGTATGTTACAACTCGGTATGAGTTATGAGCCAATCAATAACCCTTTCAGCGATTAGGCTTTTTCTGCCTGGAATTAAAAATGGAAGGATGCCAGAATGATTCAACAATCAGAGTCTTTGCCAGCTTATGATGCAAAATAATATGATTAATATTCCCTTTTGATAAAGGCAGTATTTTTGAAATATTATAAAGAAGATCTTTGACATTTTACAACACAATATTGAAAAAACAAAACACGTTTGTAGGAAAAATATCAGCATAGACACTTTCAACCTAATGAAAAATGCATCATTTATCTAAAGCAGACAGTTTTCCTGATGTTCACCTTTTATCCTCCAAATTTAAGTCTTATATAAGAAGAGGAAAAAAAAATCTACTAAAACAACAAATAGCAACAATAATAAAGACTAAAACACAACAAACTCGTTTCATAACTTGTAATCACCCTTAATATATCAATTACCCCTTTCATAAAAGCCCTTAGTTCTTTCAGCTTCAAAACTGAAGTGTTTAGGATTGAAAATATGCTATCTGTTCACCCCAATATGACAGCAACACAGAGATCAAAGACAGGCAAAGCTATGATACAGCAAAGAACACACAGAGAAAGCAGTAAACTTACAATCAGAAGAACCAGACCCTGGGCTAAATCTTACTAGCCTGAGACCTCAGGCAACTACGTCATGAAAACTTCAAATTTCTCACCCATAAAAAAATAAAAATAATAATATGGTTTTCCAAGCTCTTATGTGTTTACAACTATTTATGTTGTTAATATAATTACATAGAATTAGTACTGCACAAAACTTTTTTAAATTTCCTAGCCAAATCTTTATAACATATCTATTTCTTCCAAAATTGTAAATCAGGGCTTCATCCTTCAACTGATGGCTTAGAAACTGCAGCCTACAGGCCAAATTCAGCCTTCTGCCTGCTTTTGTAAATAAAGTTTTATTGGAACAAAGCATATCCATTCATTTATTACTGACTATGGCTGCTTTTGCTTTACAATGACAGCATTGAATAGTGCTAGTAGAAAATAAATTGCATGGCTTGCAAAGCTGCAAATATTTACTATCTGTCCCTTTACTGAAAAGTTTGCTGATCCCTGCTTTAAATGATGAAATACAATGGTTTTCAAAACCTATGAAGTTTTTATATCCTTAGATATATAATCTCTATTTACATAGAATAAATATTATAATATGCTAACAAGAAACATAGTTGCTTAAATCTAAAATGTACATTTTGACCAGGTGCAGTGGCTCTCACCTGTAATCCCAGTACATTGGGAGGCCAAGACTAGCAGATCACTTGAGGTCAGGAGTTTCAGACCAGTCTGGCCAACATGGCAAAACCTGGCCCCTACTAAAAATACAAAAATTAGCCAGGTGTTGTAAATTACAGGAGGCTGTAATCCCTGCCTCGGGAGGCTGAGGCAGGAGAATCACTTGAACCCAGGAGTCAGAGGGTGCAGTGAGCCGAGATCATGTCACTGCACTCCAGGCTGGGCAACAGAGCAAGACTCTGCTCAATTAAATAAATAAATAAATAAATAAATAAAATGTATGTTTTGATTAGATCTTAAGCAAAACTCTAACACCCTTCAGTATTATACTAAAATAACAGTCCAGACATTCGTTTGTTGAACAATTATTTATAAAGTACCTACTATATTTATCAAGTGTCCGCTATTGAGTATACATCAACTCAATGAATTTTAAATTAAAGTGACTATCTCTGCATTATCATTCCTTTAGAACAAAGCATTCCACCATGAGGATCTCTTCTTTCGAGGGGATCAGTGGGAAAGGTACAGGTTAGGGTTAGAGCCTTTAGTTAAGGGGACTGTCATTGTCCCCACACTCATGATGCCTCATGCAGTAGGAGCTTACAGTCCAACTATATGACCTGCATTTGGATACAATAAACATTTTTTGAGGACCTAATATGTAACAGTCCTGATAAGTCAGAGAGACATTATTACCTCAATATGATGAATAAGAAAACAAGGACTCAGAGAAGGCCTTTAGTTGTTCATAATTATAATGCTAGAAAGTAGCAGAATGATATAAATAAAGAAAATGTGGTACATGCACAGCATGGAATACTATGCAGCCATTAAAAAGAACAAGATAATGTCCTTTGCAGCAACACGGATGGAGCTGGAGGCCATTATTTTAAGGGAACTCACACAGGAACAGAAAAACAAATGCCACAAGTTTTCACTTATAAGTGGGAGCCAAACATTGAGTTCGTATGGACACAAAGAAGGAACAACAGACACTGGGCCTACTTGAGAGTGAAGAATGGGAGAAGCATGAGAATCAAAAACTACCTACTGGGTACTGTGCTTATTACTGGGTGACAAAATAATCTGTACACCCATTGGCATGCAATTTACCTATATAACAAACCTGCACATGTACTCCCAAACCTAAAGTCAAAGTTTAAAAAGAAAAAAAAAAAAAAGAAAGTAGCCAAAAAACTAGCGCCTCTCTGACTCTCTGATACCGAGAATGAAGACTTGCAACACATATAGCTTTACTACCAGGACAACTAGCCCCAAGAGGCATCTCTACCAACAATAGCTTGTCCACCTCCCAGCACATACCTGGAAGCCAGTGAGGAGCGTCCCCAGCTAAGGTCTGTGCTCTAATGAAGTCAATTCAAAAGAATTTAAGCAGAGGAGGAACCAGGCAAGTCCTACAGCCTGTGAAAACTCAAAAGCAGAGGCATTGAGCAAGCAATTCTGTAACTTTAAATACTGGTTGTGAATCAGGACAATTAACATGTGAGCGGGAAAACAAGACATGCATTTATGGCCATCAATTCAACGAATTTTAAGTTAAAGTGATCATCTCTACATTGTCACTCCTTTAGAACAAAGCATTCCACCAGAAGGGCCTCTCTTTTCAAGGGGAATGGTAGGAAAGGAACAGGTTAGGGGTTAGAGCTTTTAATAAAGAGGAAGCATCATATCTCTGTCCCTTATTCTCCCTAAACAACTTACAGAACCCTCCAGTCACTGTGTAACACCATGAGTTCACAATTTGTAACAGAATACACAAAATCCAAGCAGAATATTTTTCGTAGCCTATCCCAATGCACACCACCAAATGAACTGAGTAGTGACAGAACTGTGAGGTTCTCAGTCAAGTATGAAGCTAGACTTTTCAGGTATTATGAACTGTTATTAGCTACTCTATCATGACTGCAACTCCACAGCTGTCTAGGATAATTCCCTAAGCATCCTCACCAGTTAGTATTTTTTCTGCTGGCATCTTAGACTGTACCTAACAAGTGAACAAAATGTGTATCTCTCCTCTTCCCTTCTGTCTCTGTTCCTTCATCTCTGCCTTCCTCATTTCCTCCATCCCCATTCGCCTCTGTCCCCAGCCCCATCCCATTTCCTTGTCTCTTTCTCGGTTTTTCTCCCTCTCCCTCTTCCTCTCCTTCTTTCAGTACAAATAGCTCAGAAGAATTCCTTTACCTGCAAAACTCACTGGATATTACCTATCAGCATAGAACAACATCAGCCCTTTTTCAAAACGTGATTCATCTTTGGTTAAGAAAAATAACGCATCCTTGGAGATTTTTTTCTTTAGATATTTTGAGGTCATTTAGCTCAATTTGCAGTCTTAAAGCAAAGCCCTGCTTTTGGATTTCCACAGAAAGTCTCCTCCACTGGAGGCTCCTGTCACAAAGTATAACTCCAGAACAGTACACTCAAGTTCTACAAAACCCCATCCTGCACCATGACTGAGTGAGGATCTTTTTTCTATATACTCTTTAAACATAGTTTAGCTCATACCAATTTGTAATTTTGGGTCCTTTTAACATTTAATAATTAAACCTAAATATTTCTTCATATTTTAAAATTCCTATCATAAGAATTATTTAGTGACTATGTTAATGACATCCATTCTCCTATTAATTAAACATTTCTAATTTATATTTTTATTTAAAATATCTGGTTTTAACCTGTTTGTCTGAATCTCAGATGATTTCCTGAGATAGAATATTGAGGTGTTAAATTATTTGATAAAAAGTCATGGACATTTTAAGTTTGAATGCATCATGTTGAATTGTACTCCAGAGAAATCCCACCAGCAGTGGGATTTTAACAGTTTATCTGAATCTCAGATTATTTCCTTAGCATAGAATATCTAGGTGCTGAATTACTGGAGAAAATGTATGAGCATTTTTAAGCTGGAATGCATCATGTCAAATTGTACTCCAGGGACATCCACCAGCAGTGGGATTTTAACAGTTTATCTGAATCTCAGATGATTTCCTTAGCATAGAATATGTAAGTAATATAATTATTCCTACATTACTTGAATTACTGGAGAAAATGCATGAACATTTTTAAGCTGGAGTGTGTCACATTGAATTGTACTTCAGGGAGATCTCATCAGCAATGTATGGAATGTACTGCCTTTGCACTATTCGGTTTTTCAGCCCATTTTTGTCTCCTAAAACCTATTACCCAACCTCCATTCTCTTCAAGAAGGTCACTGAGAGAGCAAAGAAAAAGGTCAGCATTTTGTACAACTTCTCTAACATAAGTCACTCTTTTGCACAATCAGACAAGTGACTATTTAGACATTCTACAATTCTTTTGAGCCAGGTTTTAAGCATCTTTCAAGCTAGTGTCTCACCAGGGAGTGGAGACAGGTGTAACCGCCTAATTTTCTGGGTATTCTTAGGGGAACACCAAAGACAAGTTGAAGCCTACCCTTCTTAACTACCTTGTGTTATTTTCCCTGTGATTCTATCACCCAGTTGCAATTCTCTATGTCCATATACTGTCTCCAGTGGCACCCAGCAAAGACTTCTATAGGACACACCATTGAAAAACCTAGAAAGAAAACTACCCTCAAAAACTTAATTTATTTTTTTTTTAAATAAATAGGGTAAAAGTCATGCACAGAATGGAAGCTAAAAGAAACAGATACATGGAAATTATGCCCAGCTGGTTCTCCCTTCTACCAGGAGGTTTTTTGGGAGACCGATGACCCCATACCATACCTCCCAGTGTGCTTGGAGATTATAACTCATTTTAGACAAACCCTGCCACACCAGACATTGGTGTGCACACCCACATAGAATGACAAAATGTTGCTCGTGGTTTTTTTATGAGTGGGTGGTGGTGGTGGGGGGCGCACCTGATGAGTAGAGAAAATAGATTGACAGATTAAGAGAATAGACCTTAGTTCCTTGACCCAGGTCCAGGAAAAAATCCTCCCACATCCCTTCTGCTGCCCTCATCTAGTGTATCTAGAACCCTTCTCTTCCTACTTTGGGAGAAATGGGGATAAAACCATTGGGACATGCAGCTCCTCCTGGTGCTCATTCAGCTTTGCTGAAAAAGTATGGAAATGTTGTACTTTTTTTTTCCTATTTTTTCAGGGGACATGGAGAGGGGGAATAGACTTTATTTTCTTTAGAGCACTTTTAGAATTACTGAAAAGTTGCACAGGAATATAGAGACCATGCTTTCTTTCTTCACACCCCCTATCCACTCTGACTGAGCCTTTGGAAAGGGCTTGGCTATGGTTGCCGATGATAGATACCAGAGACCTCAAGAAGAGTCATGGTCATAAAGAGAAAACAGTGCTAGGAGACAGGAAATAACCCTGGTCAGGGAGCAACCTTCGTTCTCACCTCATAGAGAGAAAAGTTGGTGATTTCATCCATCCCAGGGGGATGCTCATAGTTTAAATATTGGCCAGAAACAAAGGGGGAAATTTTCAGGGAGAATTCATTTCCATGAATTTATATTCAAATTTAAATGTGTACTCTTTTAAATTTTAAATTTAAATGTGTACTCTTTCCTCAAAAGTCCAATTACCTTCCCCATTTCAGATAGTGTGAGGCCCACAGCCAATATCTAGTAAATCTAACAATTGTGCTCAAACTTCAGATTAGCATCAAGATATTTGCAGTAAAAATTCCAACAGACTTACTGTGTCACATTGACCTAATCAGAAAAATCTATTGACCCTCAGTTCATTCATCAAAACTTACAGAAACTACTGGTTCTTAAACCAGAGGAAAAAGGAAATCTAAAAAGTAGGCACTCAAAATACGCCAACTTCACATTTTGGCTCTGACAATAAAAGGAAACTAACAGTGGAATTTAGGGTGACAAAGAAGAAGACCACAAATCAAACTGGTGGCAAAGGGCTCAGGAAAGTCTAAATTTCTCCATTTGTCCTTCATGATATAGTGAGACCCTTGACCAGTTGCTTTGCCACAGCCCAGATGCACTTTGTGCTCCGCTCAGTAATTCAATAAATCTGATCACAAAAAGGAATTTAGATTTGTTTGGCCTGACTTGCTCTTGATAAACACTTGGTGACTCAGTGATCCACAACTTTCCCTCCTAAAGGCAAACAAATGACCTCGTTATCTCTCTACACTGTTTCTGGGAATGCACAGCAGCCTCATTCTTCCGTGGTCTCTTCCAGCTGTATTTCACTCTGACTTCAGACTTTCTGGGATTTTTCTTATAAATTTGGGCAACATTCACTATCAGTTATATAAGCTTCCTTTGTCTGTTGTACAGGATGCCTTAAAATCTTAGCTGACCACCAAGCCCTTTTGTGGCTGCATATGTTTCTTTAAATGTGCTGTTTTTTTATTTTTTCATTAGATTTCCTGGTTATTCTTGGTTATTGTGGAGTCAGAACTTTATTTCTACACCTCTTGAGCCATAATCCCTTTTAATGTCTTAAAACAAAGGGTGATCAATTTTTTTGAGTTCTTAAAAACGTAAAAGTGTGTGGCACATGTTTTAATAGTGCTTATATTTCTCATCTTTAGTCTCTAACCTTTATTGTCACATTCCTAGGGCTTCCCTCATGCCAATTAGATCTTTTCTGATTGATCAAAATTAAATCCAGAATATTGATTCTCCTTTTATTCATTTGTTCATTACATTATTATTGTCATTGCTGTGCCCAGTGATGATGTTCACATTTACCCCTTAAAGAATTTATCCATCTAACAGATTACTACTTTATCCTCAAACCCAATAAAAAATGTCAGTTGCCCCCAGCACTATTTCTTGAAAAACTATTCTTTCCCCCATTAAATTGTGTTAGCACCATTATCAAAAATCAATTGACTATAAATGTTAGGGGTTTATTTCTAGATTCTCAAATCTATTACATTGATCTATACGTCTAGCTTGATGCCAGCACCTTATATGCTCAAATTAGATTCAGCAAGGGTGTCAGACCACTCAATAGAGAAAAGACTGTCTTTTCAACAAATGGTGCTGGGAAAACTGGATAGTCA
>NW_016107370.1:6571055-6572086 GCF_001604975.1 Cebus imitator | reverse complement strand
TTTTTGAGACACAGTCTCACTCTGCCTCCCAGGCTGGAGTGCAGTGGCATGATCTTCACTCACTGCAACCTCTGCGTCTGAGTTCAAGTGATTCTCATGCCTCAACCTCCCAAGTTGCTGGGATTACAGATGTGTACCACCATGCCCGATTAATTTTTGTATTTTTAGTAGAGACGGAGTTTCATCATATTGGCCGGGCTGGTCTCGAACTGCTGACCTCAAATGATTTGCCCACCTCAGCCTCCCAAAGTTCTGGGACTACAGGCATGAGCCACCATGCCTGGCCAACATTTTTAATGCCCAACATTATTAGTTATTAAGGGAATGCAAAATAAAACTACAGTGAGATACCACTTTATACCCACTGGGATGGTTATAATTTAAAAACAGACAATAACAAATCTTGGTAAAGATGTGGAAAAACTGGAACTACCATACACAGTTGGTGGGAATGTAAAATCATGCAGACACTTTAGAAAACAAAATTATGCAGCCACTTTGGAAAACAGTCTGACAGTTCCTCAAAATGCTAAACATTGAGTTACTATATGATCCAGCAATTCCATTTATAGGTATAAACCCAAGATAAATGAAAAGCTATGCCCACATAAAAGCTTGTACACAAATGTTCATAGCAGTATTAATCATAATAGCCAAAAAGAGAAAGCAACTCAAATGTCCATCAACTGTCAAATGGATAAACCAAATTTAGTATATTCACACAATGGAATATTATTTGGCCTTTAAAAATATGAAGTATTGGCCAGGCATGGTGGCTCATGCCTGTAATCCCAGCACTTTGTGAGGCTGAGGTGGGCAGATCATGAGGTCAGTTCGAGACCAGCCTGGCCAATATGGTGAAACCCCATCTCTACTAAAAATATAAAAATTAGCCCAGCATGGTAGTACCCACCTGTAGTCCCAGCTACTTGGGAGGCTGAGGCAGAAGAATTGCTTGAACCGGGGAGGCAGAGGTTGCAGTGAGAGGAGATCACACCACTGGACTCCAGCTTGGGCAACATAGCAAGACT
>NW_016107370.1:6531204-6569446 GCF_001604975.1 Cebus imitator | reverse complement strand
AAATATATGAAGTATTGATACATCTTACAACATAAGTGAAACTTGAAAACATTATGCTAAGTGAAAGAAGCAAGTCACAAAAGATCACATATTTTACAATCTCATTTACATGAATATCCAGAATAGACAAATCCATAGAGACAGAAAGGAGATTATTGTGACTGCCAGGATTAGAGGGAAGGGTAATGAAGACTGCTAACATATACAGAGTTTGGTTTAGGGATGATGAAAATGTTCTAATATTTATTGTGGTTATGGCTGTACAACTCTGTAAATTTATCTAAAATCACTGAGTTATACAGTTTAAAAGGGTGAATTTTATTGCATGTGAATTATATTTTAATAAAGTAGTTTTCTAAGAAAAGTGCTAGCACAAGGTTTCCAGCAGAAGTCCTGGTGCCTGAAGTTCTTTCATACTTGCGTATCTTATTTCCATGTTATGTTTATACTCAGTTATCATTCAACAAATGATCATTGAGCGTCTATTATATACTAAGGTAGATGCATCTAGAAATTAATAAGACAGATCCAAAGTTAGCATCCAGTGGAATTTCTCCTATATATTAGAAAAGCCTCCACCATAGTCTCCATCTCACCAGTCTCATATCTGTCCCACCTACTCTCAATTGATCCAAATGTGCTCTCTCGGGCTCTAAATCTCATCTCTAAGTGCAAACACTTAATACTATTTTTAAATAATAGTAATTAAATGGTTTCTGAAGATTAGTCATTAAGTATAAATTAATAAATGTGACAACCTTTATGACTTTTCTCAAACCATGCACAAGAGGGATTCCATATGGTAAGACTTTGTTCAGATAGTGTTAAAATTTGGGCTTGATTGTAGTTGCCTCCCTAGAAAATCAGAGTACTACTGATTTGTTTTCATCTCTCAAGCTTCCAATAACGATTTATTGGCACAAGAGTATTTGTACAATTTATCCACATTCCTAACAAATTTAGAAATATGGGTGTAGAATTAAGTCAAATTACCTTTCAAGCATAAAACTGTTCCAGCTCTATCATTACCCCTGGTATGTTGTCAGTCTAGGAACAAGCCTTTGTGCTTTTCTATCATTCTCTTTTGGCCACACCTGAATACCATTCTGTCATTTACTCAATTTATGAAAACAGAAAATACAAAGCACAAGGTGTACTAGGTGCAGTACAAGACACTGGGAATGCACAGGTCAGCAGAACACAGTAGCTTGCCTGGAGGAACATGTAGCTTATTAGGGGAGATACAGAGTGCACCCGATGCCAACCTGCAATCTCTGCAAGCCAGTTCTTTAACAGGGCCCTAGCTGTCAACAAACAAACCATCGCTGGCAATCAGTCCATTATGTAGATATGTACTAGTTGATTCTGATAAACATAGGTTTTTATGTGATAAATTTAATCTTTTCTTCATAACTTAGTTATTTTATATTTACAAAGTTATTCCACTTCCAGAAAGCAGGTACTTACTTATTCATCTTCAGTTAAGTCTAGGTTTTCTTTTTAACTTTTTATTTTTAGTCTACCAAGAATTTATTTTGGTCTATGATGTGAAGTAAGGATTTAAATAAATAGTTTTCCCTAAATACCCAGCCAATGTTCCTAGCACTATGTGAATTACAAACTCCTGCTTTGATTGGCATTGTTTTTCTTACCATCTAGTTAGTTTATATATATGATAAAGTTAAAATATTTGTAAAATAATACTATTATTATTTGTAAAACAAATTGTTGTGATGAGTGAATGGAATAATTTATGTATATAACATACCCCACATAGTACCTAGCACACAAAAACTCTCAACAAAAGATAATAATTAGTTAGACCAGTGTAGATCAGGTTCTGTCCAATCTGACAAATCGTCATTGGGTGAAGTGGATGGCTGGTGGAAAGAGAGAAATTGTTAGTCAATTGTGCTTCTTTCATGAGAATAGAAAAAAGGAAGTCTTCTCTATATAAGAAAGATAATTTCTTTTAACATCAATTCCTATAAACTTGCCAAAAATGGCAAAGAACAGAATCACCTTGTTTTAATTTGCATTTTTTGATTAGTTATAAGTTAAGCATCTAATCATGTTCATTGACATTTCTATGTTATCTCTTTTTCAGTGTCTTTATGTCTATTACCAATTTTTTAAATTGAGTAATTCATATTCTTTTATTGATTCATACATCCTCTTTTGTTGATATAAATATTAACTGCACCTATTGTGAATGCCCTGCCATTTTGTCATTTGACATTTAAATTTGGTTATTTCTTTCAAAACCTAGGATTTTAATTTTTATCAAATCAAGTCTGTCTTTTGCTTTATAACTTTTTTGAAGAAATTTTTTTTTTATTTTTGTTTGTAATTAATTTCAAATGTATAGAAAGTTCTGAGAATACTTAAAAGAACTATATATACCACTTATCCAGATTTACCAATTATTAATATTTTGTCTCATTTGTTTTACAATTCTCTTTATTTATATCTTGTGAATACATATAAATATCGTACATAGAAAATCATTCTGAATATATATATACACACACACACACATTTATAGCAACATATTCATCAATAGTTCTGAATACATATATACACACACATATACGTAACTTATTCATCAGTAGCTCTGAATACATATATATGTGTGTATGTGTGTATATACATATGTGTGCATGTCTATATCTATGTATTCAGACCTATTGATGAATAAGCTGCATACATCATGTCCTGTTACCTCTAAATATTTTGTCCTTCATTTCCTAAGGAAAATGGCATCCTCTTACATAACCATAGCATAAGTACTGAAATCTGAAAATTTAACATGATCCATAGCCATAGTTCATATTCCGATGTTACCAGTTATCCCAAAAATGTCTTTTATGTCCATTTTTCTCAGTTCAGGATCCAATCCAGGATTGCACATTGCATTTATTGTCATATCTTTTTTGTCTTTTAATCTGGGAAAGTTCCTCTGCCTTTCTTTGACTTTCATGAAATTAACATTTTGACGAGTAAGGGCTCCTTATTTTCTAAAATGTCCCTCAGTTTGGAGTATTATTTTTAAGTTTCCTCGTGATTAGATTCAAGTTATGCATTTTTGACAAGCAGAATGACTAAGCAATCTTGGGGCATCAGTTTTCCTTTTTCCCATGCCACTTTTGATCATTCTACTTTTGGTCATTTGGTTGGGCGATGTCCTGTGGACTTCTCCATTATAAAGTTATTACTGCTCCTCATTATTGGATAAATATAAAGGATGGAGGTATTTTGAGACTATGTAACTATGCTTGTCCACATCAAACATTTTCAAATTTTAGCATCCACTAATGATTTTTGCTTGAATCAATGACTACTACAATGTTATAAAAGTTATTTTCAAACCAGTATTCTCTCTATATTTATTAGTTGGTAAGCTGGAAAGCTGTTCTGAAAAATCCATAAACCACTAGCAATATTCTGACTGGGCATAGTTTGTCTATATTTTGCTTTCCATCTCTCATCTAAATTATTTTAAGAAAAAATATCCTTTATTTGCATCATTCACTCTGCTCATGGTAAATCTAAGGGTGTTCCACATGCACATGTGACTGTGGTCTACACTTGTTTGTTGGTCATAATGTGTTGTGAATCAGACAATGTTCAGCAGTTTCAATTTCCAAATAGGTTCGATCAAAGGCACAGCTTCCTCAGCCACCCAATCATTATATCAGAAGCCACAAAGACAAAGTGTTATTGCAAAGTGTCACCACTACTGGAAAGGCAACTCATAAGACAAGTACTGACGACTACAGAGAAACAACATTAGAATAGAAATGAGTACAAATTATTGGAGATTCTGCTTGATACAATTTCTCCTAAACATCTATTCTTTCTACTGGGAAAAAAGAAAAAAAAAACCTTTTGTGAATATTAGGTTCTTTCCATGTTCCACTAGATTACAGCCTCAGAACTCAAGCCTACAAATCTGTATCAGCACAGCCTAGCTTTTCTGTGCTGGCCAATATCATGCCTGTTCTTGAAAAGTTCATAAAATAATTTTATGAGTACTAAGTAATTCAGATTCAGAAAATCTGGTCCCTTTGTGTGATAAATAATACAATAAGGCAACAAGAACATAGTTGACAAATTCAGGGTCCTCTAACTTTAGTAACTCTCCACAGGCATCTGCAGATAGTTGTTAGGTGTTGGTTTTGTTTTTTGTTGTTTTTTTTTAAATGAGTTGTCTCCTTAAAAAACAGAGTATCGATTGCTACTGATTTTACAACTGCTTTTGATGAGTGTGTTTTTTATTTAGATTCAAGGACTGTCAGTGAAGCCACATTAATTTTAAAATATTGGTAAGAAATTTTTCAACAAGACCTGTGAGTTGAGTGAGCAGGGATCAGTTTTTGGACATGGATGAAGCTGGAAACCATCATTCTCAGCAAACTGACACAAGAACAGAAAACCAAACATCGCATGTTCTCACTCATAAGTGGGTGTTGAACAATGAGAACACATGGACACAGGGAGGGGAACATCACACACTGGGGCCTGTTGGGGGGTGGAGGGGCTAGGGGAGGGATAGCAGGGGGTGGGGGATTGGGGAGGGATAACATTAGGAGAAATACCTAATGTAGATGGAGTGGGGATGGATGAAGCAAACCACCATGGCATGCGTATACCTATGTAACAATCCTGCATGATCTGCACATGTGCCCCAGAATTTAAAGTATAAAAAAAATAAATAACAATAAAATCTTGCCATAAAGCAAAGACAGATTTGAGTCTAGGACAAGTTAAGGCTGGAAGGAGTAGGAAATGTCATTGTGATTTCAAACTCTGCATGAAGCAGTGTCTGTGCATCCCAAAACTACCTCAAAAACCAGCTTTGTTCTCTGGGGATGATATACATTTTTGAAGAATTCAATCTATTCTCGTTTAGTCAGTAATTCTCTTTATTTATGTCTATATCTCAGCCCCAAAATTTCAAAAGGCCATGAAAGTTTACAACTAGGAAAATGTGAGGGAGGGGAAAAAATCTCCCCTTCTACAAATACGTGTGTTTCTCACGTGTGTGTGGATTTCTGTAATTCTAAGCTTGCAGGTGTATTCCTTTGGCTATGAAAATTCAAGAGGTGGGAGGGCGCATGTAAAGGAAGGTGGGAAAGTGCCAGAGTTACAAATATTCTATTATAGATAGTGTTATGCAAACTCATCTCTAAAATCCCAGCTCCGGGTCAGCAGTGAAAGAGATCAGCACCTATTCATTACAGCCAGGAGGGAATCTGGATTAACGTGTTTTCAAAAGAATTAAAACCAGGCCTCTGTTTCATTATCTGCAAAATTAAGGGGTTGGATAAATGAAACTCCAAGACTGCTCTCAGCTCTGCTCTTCTATAATTTCAGACTTGGCATGAGGTATAATTGGGTGCCATATTTGTTCACATGAGAATTACATAGGACAATGCACTAACTGGTAATTATATCAAGCTGTCAAGGTTGAAAGATCTGATTAAATGTCATACTCAGGATTTAACCTTCTTACACATTCCCAACCATCAGAATTTAAGCTTGATTCATTCATTAAGAAATGTGAACTAAGTACTTACTAGGTACCAAAGATGTACATAAATAAAAAACTTCTATTACCTGCTAGGCCAACTTTTTCAGGCTCAGAAAGGTGTAGGGACACACTACAAACGTATTCTGGTGTCTAAACACAAGAATAGTGATCAGATTTGCTTCTGCAGCTGTTGTTGTTTTCCTTACTTTTTAATTATCTCCATCAAACATCACTCAGAAGCCAGAATTTGTACCACCTGATTTGTGGACACACCCTTAGAGGTTAGTAACCCTTCAGCAAACTCCTACTGAACTTCAAGAATTATTTGCATCTACCATAGAGACAATCTCTTTAATCTCAAACAACCTGCTCTTGAAGATGAGTCAGAGCAAGTACAAGATAAAATCATAGAGTAGGTAAAATCTGTCCAAAACTTTCATCTCCTCCTCCAAAATCCTCACCACTCCTATAGACGTATAGCCCAGGGCTACATCATGTAATGCCCACTTCCTTAATCAGCATTCTCTTGCTGTACCCCAAACCCCCAACATTGAGGCCCCAACCAGAAACTGACCTCTGTGTCACTCCCATGGAGGTGGAAGATGTCAACTAGCTGGTGTGATAAACTAGTGCTAAGTGAAACTTACTATAACCTCTGTAGCCTTCTCTAGATGTCCTGGGCCTTGACAGACAATTATTAAAATATCAATGGGGAGTATTTTCAACTATGTGAAAGAGGACATCGGGGTCTTAGCAACTGTAAGCAGAAAGCTTGGAGATAAGCAGCCCCTGAGTCTTTTGAACTAAGATGTATGATTGTGTCCTATACGTGTGTAGGGTGTCTACCACTGAAAAGATGTCTTTAGTCTTCCTAAGTAGAATGTAAGGTACAAGGACGCAAAAGCATGAGCTAGAGTCTAAGTGGCCTTGAAATCCATCTGATGAGTTTGTATTAATTACAATGATATTATTCCCAAGATCTTGGAAATTCCCAATGATACTATTTCCCAAAATCTTGGAAATAACCATTTAAATCAGTGGGAATTATGTGATTTCATGATTACCTTATTATGGGAAGCAACAGTCATTGCTAAACCACACTGCCTAGAGGGTCTCAAGCTGTGATCTCACAATGCCCTGGGTGCCACATTTTAATACAAGTTTGGATTAAAATGTCCTTCGACCACATTGGAATAACAGCATTTCCCCAGGTCACAGAAATGAAATGTTAATAAGTACAATTATTTCATTGAAAGAATTTCTTTAAACCTTTGGCATCTGTTGCAAGTTATCTATATCAGGACTAGGTATAAGATGGTATTTAATTTAGGAGAACGGAAAAAGAAGAAGTAACAAATATTTGTTGAATGTTTACTCTTGCCAGGCACTAAACTAGGTATTTTATTAGTTTATTTCACTTAACCCTCAGTAGGAGACAGAAAGTATTATCTAAATTTTACAGATTAGGAAATGGAAACTCAGAGAGGTTAAGTGACTTGCTGAGGTCTCTGAACTCTAAATGGGTACTTCGAAACCATATCTTTCCTACTCTTAAATCATCACTGCCTCAAAAACTATTTGCCTATATTTACCTCCAAAGAACGATACTATTCAAGTTTGACAGTAAAAATTGCTCGGTGGTCCATCCCTGAATGTTTGAGAACCACAGACGCAGCCCTGGTCTTTGACAGCTTCTTGTCCCTCTCTGTGAAGTTGGCACAAATTAGTAACCCAAATGTTGACTACAGTTTAAGAAAGGCCACAGCCCTCAAGCTTAATGATATCAGGGTCTATAAAGAAAGAGAAAATTAAATGACCTAAGGGAACACTCTTCATCAATTTTTGTGCATGGATTCATAATGATCAACAATTGCTCATTAAACTCTCCGAGCATCTGGGGTTTGGCAAACTCTACACATTTGAGCAAAAAGGGCACACTCTTTAGGCTACAATGTTGTAATGAAAGATTTAGATCTATTGTCCCTTGAGGAATTCTACAGTTTTAAAGAATTTTTTTTTTTTTGAGCCATGCAGCCTACACTTGAGAATGAATTTCTTAGAGTAAAAGTAATTATGTGTAAGTGTGGGCACGTAGTAGCTAATCAGTAAATGTTTATTAAGTATAAAACTGAGTGTCTGAACAGTTCAAAGTCTGCCACCTTGGTTAGGTTTTCCCAATTCATTCCCCACCTCTCTAACCTTCCCCGCCCATTTAAGAATACGGTTGTAATTATTGCCTTTCTGTGACATACTTCACGTAATTATGCACTTATCACCTACAAAGCCTTGAAGGAGGGCCTGAGTGTGTGAGCACATGTATTACACCATCTGTGGGTACCTGATAAGTATCATGGCCTGATTGTGTTATCTAATATAACTTGACACCAGGCACTGAGGCAACTCTGAAAGTAAGACATCTCTTGAAGGCAGCAGTGGGACAGCCACTTGACTTTCATCAATATTGTTTTGATTGATGTCTAACAAGTTGTGTAAAGAAGTATCATTCTAGGACAAGAAATAGAAGGAAGCACTGACTCTAATGGAAGTTCTTCCTCTGCTTCAAAAGCTGAGATATGGAAGTTTGGAAGGAAGGTGGGTCTAGACCTGGGCATCCTGTGGCATTCCTTAGAAAAATGGCTGCAAGTGTGTATAAATTAACAAACAAATATCAGCAACAAAATGGCAGTGTAACTGTAGAGAGTCCAGGCCTATGGTGGTGTGGTCTTTTTGTAACTGAGAATACTAATCAGGGCAAAGATACATCCAACATTAGCCTAGAAACACTATCCCTGTGCCAGCAATACTGACTTCAGCCTTAGGTCACCAAACAACTTTGCTTCAGTGCACAGGGATGTCCTGCCCCTGAAGAGCAACCTGGCTGGGGTATTACACACCCAGGTCACCCAGATGATTTAGCAACGAATGAAGCCATGCACCTCATGCCTGCGTTTGAACAGGGACAGTGACCCCAGCAACAGAATGAGACCAACCCCTCCACAGACTTAGATAGCTTTTTTTCCTCAATACTATAGTATTCTAGTAACAGCAATGATTCCTGGGAGCAAGTATGCATCCTGTAGGTTTTTTAATTGTCACGGGGAGGAATTCCTGAAAAAGGAAATAAAAACATTATGTAACAAGTAAGGTGACTAATAACAGTCATTTAACTTGAACAGAGTGGGAAAAAGGAACCTAATCTTTTGCCCCAAACAATAAACATAGCATCAGTTCTTAAATGATAAATTAGTTTATTTTTTAATTAGCATAATACTGTTTCACTGATTTGAACACCTCCTCCCACCCCAAACTATACACACAGGCACACACACACACACACACACACACACGCACAGCACTCCGCCAGTTTGTGTGGTAACCTATGAAAGAATATTCCAATACATGGTTTTAAATAAAGTGCTGACATCTATGCCAGTAGAAAACTGTTGACACATCAAACCCAGCACATCACAACCAAACAGAATTCAGTCTACTTCCTCCAGCTGGATTTCAACTGTGAAAGCTGTCAGAATCGGAATGGGGTCACCTGTATCAAGCCCTAATAAAATGTAGCCTGAGAAGGGAGGTTCTCACATACACATGCCCGATAACAACAACTATCACAAAACACTCTACAAAAACCACAGCTGTGCATAAAGTCCATCAAAACCTTAGAAGATACTTCTCTGGGGACATCTGCCCAGCAACCGCCTGCCCAACCTTGGACTGATGCCACCCTTGCTATTGATTCTTGTAGCCAAAGATAATGGAGTCAAAGCAACTTACATAATCCTCCTTGTTTTGCCTTTAAAAACTTCCCCTTGCCTGAACCTCTTTGAATACACATAATTTACTAAGGCACATGTATTCCCATTGCAATGCTACTCCTGAATAAATATTATTTTTTATTTAGAGAAGTTTTCTTTTTGTTATTTAGTTTGACATAACAGTGTCCAGAAGCAGGATAGAGTGAGCTCACCTCGGATAAATCTATGGCCCCTGGAACTGAGTGTGGTCCCTGCAGAGTCCTTTGCACTCTCTGCTTCCAGGAGTCGCCTTTTCTACCCTGGTGAATGTCCTCTCTGATTCTTGGACTCCTTCCTTTTGATGAATTCTTTTAACTTTATTTGGGACCTTCTCTTTTGGCATAAGACTGCCTTAAATAAAGGAGCCTGCATCCCTCTTGGGACTCTGAAGTCTTTTTTAGCAAGCCCTTTCTGATATAAAGATCAGTGACCTTTTGGAGAGCACTCTGGCTTCTACAGAATTTACATTCTGTTTGTGAGGATCTCATTTTCTTCTGGTGAATTCAGTTTGGGGTCTTTTTATGTGCCTAATTTAGTTTTTTTGTTTGGTCTGCTCACCTGGCCTAAAATTTTTGTGAGCACTGTTTGATTTCATCTTTGGTTACACATGTCTATAAATTACCTGGCTATTTTACTTTTTTCCCTTTACCTCATTTCTGAACATCATCCAAGAGCAAAAATAAACATTCCATATGGTGGGCACAAGATGGCTAAATTAAAAGACATTAGGGTGGTAGCCACCATCTAACACATTAGTCCAAGTCCCTGACATGGCCTGTGGCCTGGTAGGATTTATAGGACTTTTTTTTCTCTCAAAGATTAAGAAATGAAATGAGGCCAGGTGCGGTGGTTCCCACCTGTAATCCCAGCAATTTGGGAGACTGAGATGGGCAGATCACAAGGTCAGGAGATCAAGACCATTCTGGCCAACTTGGTGAAACCCCCATCTCTACTAAAATTTAAAAAATTAGCCAGGTGTGGAGTCATGTGCCTGTAGTCCCAGGTACTCAGGAGGCTGAGGCAGGAGAATTGCTTGAACCCAGGAGGTGGAGACTGCAGTGAGCCAAGATCATGCCACTGCACTCCAGCCTGGGTGACAGAGACAGACTCTGTCTCAAAATAAATAAATAAATAAATAAATAAAAGAAAGAAATGAAATGGGCTTCTCAAATCTTGAAGCATGCCAAACTTTCTGAGACTCCAACCAACTATCTATGCAAAATTTATTGTCCATTCTTGTGTACATTTTTAATAGATGGACAAATTATACCAAGGATAATTTGTGGCTGTTAAACAGATCATTCAAACTCCCTAAATTTATTTTTCTTAGAAGTTTCCTAGCTAATTCTTGATTACCACATTAGTTCTTTTTCATGGTGCTAATAAAGACATACTGGGTATGCCTTTATTACATAAAGACTGGATAATTTATAAAGAAAAAGAGGTTTAATAGACTCACAGTTTCATGTGGCTGGGGCATTTTGCAGTCATGATGGAAGGCAAAGAGGAGCAGTCACATCTTTCATGGATGGCAGCAGGCAAAAAGAGAGCTTATGCAGGGAAACTCCCCACTATAAAACCAACAGATCTCATGAGACTTATTCACTATCACAAGAACAGCATGGGAAAGACCTGTCCCCATGATTCAATTACCTCTCACCAGATTCCTCCCACAACACATGGGAATTCAGGATGAGATTTGAGTGGGGACACAGCCAAATCATATCAATGATTTATTGATGTTGATTCTACTCTGGTAATTTTTAATTCTATGTTTGTGACTTGCCTTTCTTAAAAACTTTCCCAGTTTGTTAGAGGAGTTCACACAAACAAACTATACCCACTCCTTATCTAATTTTTAAAAATTTAGCAAATTAATTTGCCTACACTCTTGAGGACACAAATACAAAGAAAACCACTAAAACCCTTAAACTTCCATTACAACAGATAGGAGCCCCTGGTGGAAACACTGAAAAAAACTATTGCCACAAAAAAAAAAAAAGTCCACATAATCTTTCTCTCAACTTCCACTACCCCCACCAGAAGACCATTCTCAATGACAGCCTCTTAAGGAGTCATCCCTTTTAATGTAAATTTGGATTTGACTGTCTAATAAACACGTAGAGTAATGGAACTGTTACTTGCAGGATTGATAGTCTTGAGCTCAGAGCTATCATATATCTCTATCCAGCATAAAACTTACTTTGTCTGCCAGAAAAAAAAAGGAAGAAAGAAAGAGAGAGAGAGAGGAAGGAAGGAAGGAAGGAAGGAAGGAAGGAAGGAAGGAGGGAAGGAATTTTGTGTGTAATCAATTTGGCTATAAATAAAAAAGAATTATTTAGAAGTTTTTCCAAAAATTGGACATTAATACACTAATACAAAACTAGATTATTTTGGTCCCTTATGTTAAAACAACAAAATTTTCTTGACCTATTAATCTTCTCTAGAAAAAAAAGTTTTTAATCCTGAATTTTTTTTTCAACCATTTTCTGAACTGCAACTTCTTGTTTTACAGTTTTTATTTATGCCATGTTTCTCCCTGAGATCCATTTAATTTCCCTATTTAAGGTTGAGAATGTTGTCTTTTTCATTTAGAATGGCAATTTTATTTCTCAATGTAGAATTTTCCTCTTGAAGCTTTTCGGATTCAGTAACTTGGAAGTTCAACTTCCACTGTACCCACAGCTCATGATTTGCGAGTCATGCATCACTGCCTCCTGCTCGCTCTGTCCTTGAGAAGGTATAGCTTTTTGCTTGGCTGAGATGATAATTCTCTCCTTCAACCTTCTCATCAGTTCCTACAACTTTTTTTCTATTTATTAATCTGCTGTCGTGACCTGATGCTGAAATGTTTGTCCTGAAAGCTTAGAAGAGCAATGTTTTCCCAATGTAACTCGATTCTGTACCCTTGGCTTTTCTTGATCTGTCTGACTTGTGCTGCATCCAGGCAATTTCATGTGCTTTTATTTTTTCTAAAAGCCATACATTCCCCTGTTCAAGATACTGGCTTTATTATTTATTTCTTCTGTCATATGATGCACATTCATAACTTGGGTGCAGACTCTTCCTGAACTTGATTGAATTCAAGTACCTTTTCATCAGGTTTGACTTCCAGATTAAACAAGCTTCTCATCTGCAGAGGCAATCACACTGAAGGAAGTTTTTTTCTTTACCTTTTAGTAATTAGCCTAGGAAACAAATATTTTGTAGTTTCTTGTGCTTCATATCTTCATTAGTTTATTGCTTAGGAAAACTGAACTTTGAAAGGGTTAAGGATTTTTCTTCTTACAACCATGTGACTGTCTATATTTGCTTTTAGAGTCTTTTGAATGTCACTTTGTTGAAATTAAAGACTATTATTTCACAGTGACACGTGATCCTATTTTGATAAAGTGTTTTGAACCTTTTTGCATTTTTGGCAGGCTTCCCCACAATCAAGTTCTAAATTAAATCTTTTTGTTTACTTCAAACTAACTTTGAGATGTTCCAGAGGACCCTGGAACAAAACGTTCTATGAAAGTGATGTATTAAACTAAATCAGGCTTAATTAATATGTTAGGCTATACGGGAAACATTGTCAAATGATATCTGATGCTAGATTTTCTCTCAGTTACACTTATGACGATGTTATTGATTTGAATTCTCCAAAAGGATACAAAATTCCGTAAAATCTAACATATCATCAGTTATAACTCTGGCTATCTTGTTGTATGCCACAAAAACACCAAATTTTCTTATCAACTTCCAGATTTTTAACCATGGTTATTCTAAATTTGTGTCGCCCACAGTTACTCTTGATTCTTCTCTAAAGTCATCTGCAATCAGATTCATGGCAAAGATTCTAACCAACTCTTGAATGCAGATTTCTAATAATGTTAAAATGATGGACTAAATAAAATGTTCCACAACTTTAAAAGAGAAACTGTTAAATTTGTGAAACTGCTAATCAAAATCAAGCAAAACAAAAAATTCATTATAAGAAATTGAATAATTGATACAGATTATGTTTTATGGATTTTATTTGAAAACTATTGATTCTTTACTAAATGTTTTGTTTTCCAGATTTAAATAAATTTTCTCTTTATAGTTTACAATTTGGTAAAATATACTCTTGTGAACAAAAGTGGAAACATTTACTTTTTTTTGCTAATTGATCCCTCCAAAATTTGGAAACTATTTGTGAATATTCTTATTTTTTCTAGCAATAAGACTCTGCTCTTTTATAACAGGATACAATTGCAAGTATTGGTTATATTACCAAGGTTTTGACTTGAATGTTAGTTTTAAGCTGTTTATGTGTCCTGTAGACAAAGTCAAAGTCTGCCTTGATTCGGCTTTCTAGCCTCAAGAGGTTTTTAAGTCGAAATCACAACGTGATCAATCATTATTCTTGTCACATTATGTAAATGATCAGGAAAAGTTGATAAAAACTAAACTCATTTTACAAACAAATTAGTCTTACTTTCATTATCTCTGAAAAAAATCAGGATTACTATAGAGAGAAAAATTATGTTTCTCTACAGCTATAATATACTTTTCATTAGATTATAGCCCTATACATTGATTTTGAGTTCTGGTTATCTGTCTGTAGACTGAACTAGATTCTGAATTATCTTACCTTCCTCCAATATCTAGCTACAATGCACCAACTAAGAACAGTAAGTGTTCTGATCCCAAAGCCCTATAGCTGAAACTAAATAAATTTTAAGGCACAAGTCTTATGTCTGATGTATGGGTCACACCAGAAGTACACAAGACCACCTAATTCCATTACCAGAGATGTTCAGATTCCAATCCAGGGTGAGGTATAGACAGTTTCTTGCTGTGGACAGCTTTTCTTACAATGATAGAACAAGACTCCCATCATACTGAGACTCTTGCCCCTCTTAATTTTCTCTTGCTTGTGGTTACCTCTTTCTTGGACAAGATAATGCTAGGTACAATCCTAGCAGAATAATGCTGGTCCAGTGCTTTGAGATGATAGCCAAGACCTAGAGAATAGACAAAAACTGAACTTGACAATGGACTCCAGGTAGACTTAGTCGAGAGGCACTCCTTCCAAACCTACCTTGTTGCTCAAATGTGCCAGAGGGTTTTGACACTGGCTCCTACTCACCAGTCACTTTTCTCCAATCGGAGATGAGACTAGCAACCTGGGACAGGTCCACACTGGCACTGAGGGATAATCAAAACTTATCAGGATGACCAATCGCTGATGCTTTCAGAGAAAGATCTTGATCAAAAGGGGGAAATGTGTGAAAGTTGTCAGAATCAAACGGAGTCATTTATGTCAAGCCCTGACAAAACGGAGCCAGAGAAGGCAAGAAGGGAGTTTTTTCATACGCATATGCCGGATACAAGAACTATCACAAAAGACTCTGCAAAAGCCATAACCTTGCACAAAGGACATAGCAATTTCACACAAACAAACACTTATACAAGGACATCCATCCAGCAACTGCCTGTCCAACCTTGGACTGATGCTACCCTTGTTATTGATTCTTGTAGCCAAGGATAATTAATTCAAAACAACTTATGCAATCCTCCTTGTTTTACCTTTAAAATTTTCTCCTTGCCTCAATCTCTTCGAATATACACATAGTTTACTACAACACACATATTCCCATTGCAATGCTACTCCCAAATAAACGTCATTTTCTTTTAGAGCGTCTACTTCTCTACTTGCTATTTTGTTTGACACCTTCTATTGTCTTACAGAATGGCCTCACCCTCTCTTTGTTCACTTCAGCTTAAAATGTTAGTGGTTTTGTTGATTTCTCCTGTTTTACCCACCCCTACCCTCAATTGGGCTTCAAAATGCTTAGCTTCTACCTGTCAAATTTCTCTACATTTTCTCTGTAGTCTGGTTTTCCTACCACTGCCCTGGATTATACCTTCACTACTTTTATTCTATACTATTGCAACAGCCTCTGATCAGCTTTTCTTTCTCCTACTGAGTTCCCCTTTTTCATTCAATCTGTCTCCCCCTTGCAAAAGGACATACGCTCACTCCCTAGCCAGCATGAAGGACAGCCTCCTAAGGATGGATTTCCAGCCTTTCCGCACCCTGCCTGTGTGATTCATTCTCCACTTTTCCAAAACACATGCAGCTTCCAAGGATCCCGTGTTGGGAAACTCTGTTAGCTGGTTCATTGTCATGGATGCCCTACCTCGGTGCCTGCTTCTTAGCTCTCTTTCTGTCTTTAGAACAGGTACTCTGTGTGAAACTTGCTCATCAGGGACCTGTCCCTTTGTCCCTGGGAACCTCTGTAGTCCAAACCAATGCCTTTACCCTCAGCTCTGTTTTCAAGTGTGAGGCTCTTGCTCTTCCTTAGAGACAGATTCTATGAGTAACCTTATTCTTTAGGTAGGGCCTACTCCCTAGAACAAGGCGTGGCCTCACGCCCAGTGCAGGCTTGGTAATGCCTTAATTGTGGAGCACACAGAGAACAAGTGTTACCAGGACGGGGACAATGGGCCAAGCCCTAGAGGAGGATGAGGATTTCTCAGGCGGGATAAGGGTGGAGTGGAAGCTATTTCTAGGAAAGGAAAGCAAGAATAGTGAAAGGGCAAGGTGTGTTTGAGAGCCTAGAAGAGGCTGTGTGGTTGCAATGCATGTGTTTCAAAATACTCATCGTTGAGCCTACCTTAGATAATAAGTCAGAGCCTTTAGAGATGGGACCTTGGAATCTACATTGTAACAAGATTCTCAGGAGATGCTGAGACACACGAAACTTTCAGGACTCCTAGAATGAGGGATGAGGCATCTCATGACAAGAAAAACAAGGCAAAGTTAGCAACTCCCAGCCTTCAGGGCTGGATTCCACCCAGAAGACCTAATTCCCTAACATGAAAGAGGCTCATGATATTCATCAGTTAATTGCAATAATGCACCAAATGGTACTGGAATCTAGGAAACCAAGTGAGGAGGGCAGTCCACCGGTATGTCAGACTGAAAGGGACAGAATGGCTGGAGTTGAGGCAGAAGCAATGAACAATTAGCAAAACTTCAAGAAACAAAGTGAGGATGAAAGTACCAGTCCCTACCTTACAGGGCTTTTGTGCTACACATAAATGTGCTTGTGTATATCAAACATCGAGCACATGCCTGGTATGGAGTAGATCCACAACAGATGTCAGCTGCCCTGGGATTCATTCCACTGAAGTTTCCTTTGATATGCACTTTGTGGAGCCATTGTTGAAGGTTTTAAGGAAGCTAAACTAAGATGGGCCCTGTCTCCCGGCCCCACGCACCTGGTGCTCACAAAGCCACATCAGGTAGTTGGGGCTGAGTTCCCAGGTCTTACCTGTGGATGGATGCTCACACAGGTAGGAGTGTTCTTGGGCAATGCCTTGCTTACTCCTACTCACTGAGACTGAGACCCAGTACCACCAGCCTCTATGAGCCATGTATTCTGGTGTTCCCGCCCTGAACTGTGGGTGGTATATCATAGTCACACAGGGTACAACATCAGTTCTAGAAAGATTGAAAGTAGGCTGGGCGCTGTGGGTCACACCTGTAATTCCAGCACTTTGGAAGGCCAAGGTGGGCGGATCATGAGGTCAGGAGTTCGAGACCGGCCTGACCAACATGATGAAACTCCATCTCTTTTAAAAATACAAAAACTAGCCAGGTGTGGTGGCACACACCTGTAATCCCGTCTACTCGGGAGGCTGAGGGAGAAGAATCGCTTGAACCTGGGAGGCAGAGGTTGTAATAAGTGGAGATCGCACCACCGCACTCCAGCCTGGGCGACAGAGCGAGACTCTGTCTAGAAAGACTGAAAGTAAAATTTCAATTAAGCAAGATAAATTCTAGAGATCTGCTGCACAGCACTGTATCTGTAGCTGATAATAATATAGTGTTGTACATTGAAAATTAGTTAAGAAGTTACCCCTCAAATTAAGCGTTCTTACAATAAACACATTTTTTAAGCTTAGGGAGGTGGCCTAGAATGAAACGTTGAGGAACGTTGCAGAGTGTCTTGGTGTCAAGGAGAAGAAAGCACTTCAGCAACGTCTCCATAGCAGCAAGGGCAGAAAGTCTAAGGCAGGGCGGGAGTGCACAGATCTTAAAAGTTGCAGCAAGGAGGCCCTGGACAACACTGTTATAATGTGACCAACAGCGCCATCTAGTGGAAGAGAGGATGAACAGACGCGAGCGATTCAGTTAATGGTTAAAAACATTGCGTTTGAGTTGAAATGCACCTTAACAGGTAATATTTTTTTTTTACAGAGGAGTCATAGAGACTAAGTTTGGTTTCCCCACAGGTTAAGCCAGATATCAAGTGACAGAGCTAGGAATGACTTGTCAACTCCCAAGCCAGTCCCCTCATTAACACTGTCTGGCCTCCCAGGGGACTGTAGACCATAGAAGGCAACAAGGACTGGATTGACCTTGACTTAGATGTCGGCTGGGGTCTCTCTGCTCACTTCGCAAAGCCTGCACAACATTTGGAACAAATCCCCCTTCCCTGCCCTGCACCGTGTCCACTGCCTTCCCCATAGACACTAGGAATTCATGTGTCTATGAATTCCTAGTCACCTCTGGTTCCAGAATTTTCCTCCAATTAATTCCCATCCTCAAGCCTACATCTTAGAGCAGTTTCTTTATCTCAGCCCTGACATCCACCCAAACATAGAAGCAAACTCTCTATGGTGTCCTGGTGGAGACAACAACCAGGAGCAACCTCACACCTAGCAAAAATAAAACACCTCGCTTGAGGCCGATGGAGATCAATGAAAACTGAAAATCTCTTTTCTTGAGAACATTTTTACTATTCCGCCCCATTATATAGAGAGCGTGACCATATAATTAGTCTTCCACACCAGGACAATTCTGAAAGTGAAAAGGGAATCAAAAATAATTATAATTATAGAGATAGAGATAGGGATAAAGTTACATAGACGAAATCTTAATTGACAACTGGTTTTATTTTACTGATGGACCTTTAAAATCATCCTATACCAAAAAAAAAAAAGTTTTCAAAAATATATATATATATTTTTTTTTTGAGACGGAGTTTCGCTCTTGTTACCCAGGCTGGAGTGCAATGGCGCGATCTNACCAGGATGGTCTCGATCTCTTGACCTCGTGATCCACCCGCCTCGGCCTCCCAAAGTGCTGGGATTACAGGCGTGAGCCACCGCGCCCAGCCTATTATTATTTTTTTTTTTTGAGACAGACTTGCTCTGTTGCCTAGGCTGGAGTGCAGTGGTGCAATCTCAGCTCACTGCAACCTCCACCTCCTGGGTTCAAGCGATTCTCCTGTGTCAGCCTCCCGAGTAGCTGGGATTGCAAGTGAATGCCACAACACCTGGCTAATTTTTGTATTTTCAGTAAAGACGGGGTTTCACCACGTTGGCCAGGCTGTTCTCAAACTCCTGATCTCAGGTTATCTGCCCACCTAGGCCTCCCAAAGTGCTGAGATTACAGGTGTGAGCCACTGCACCCAGCCCTAATAAAATTCTCTTTTAAAATAGCATGTGTTCATGCCTGTAATTTCAGCATTTTGGGAGCCTGAGGTGGGTGGATCACCTGAGGTCAGCAGTTTGAGACCAGCCTGGCCAACATGGTGAAACCCCATCTCTACTGAAAATACAAAAATTAGCTGGGAATGGTGGCACGCACCTGTAATCCCAGCTACTCAGCAGGCTGAGACAGGAGAATCACCTGAACCCAGGAGAGCAGAGATCACCCACTGCACTCCAGCCCCATCTCAAAAACTAATAATAATAAATTAATCAAAAATAAAACAAAATAGCACGTATCTGTGCACACTAAGCAAAATGTGAAAACAAAACTGTTTAATTTTTTTATCTCAGTGTTAAAAAAAAACATAAACAAAATCATCGTTCTTGTATAATCTCAAGCATTTTAGAAATCCTGGTCTCTAAAACTGTTCCTATTTTTCTAAAGAATTTAGTTTTTCAATATGCTGTATTTTAATTCTTTCATAAATTGCCAGAAATCTTCTTCAAAGTTGCATTTTATGATTAATGAAATTGGGGATGTTAGAAGATAGTCTTTCTGTAGGTGCTGAAATTCCTACTAAGCTCGGAGCAAATTCTACATGATGGGGAGTATTGTTGATTAAAACTTCCCGCTGCCATTTTTTTTTTTTTTTTTTTTTTTTTTTTTTTTTTTTTTTTTTTTTTTTTTTTTTTTTTTTTTTTTTTTGACAGGTTCTCACTCTCTCACCCAGGCTGGAGGGCAGCGGCGTGATCTCGGCTCACTGCCATCTCCATGTCCCGGATTCAAACAATTCCCAAAAAAGAAAAACTTTTCCATAATTTAATTCTTAAATAATCCAGCCCCAATATTGTCACAGCTACGGTTTCTTTGCCACTATTCAGAGAAAAGGTTTTCAACAAGCCAGAACTTGTCAAATAATTTATCTATTTATGATTATTTGGAACATTTCACCAAGTTTGGGAACTGCAAAATTGAGGCCCTTGCTTTCATTCTATACTGGTAAATATATATATATAATTGTCTAATTATAAGTACAAATTCTATCAAAAGAGTCCTCCCACGAGCTGAAATATTCTGAAATGCAGATATAGAAATTCAAAATTAAATATCACACACATTTGAACTCTTATTCTTAATGTTGCTCAGCTCCCCCTTTCTTTTTTTGGCAATTAATGTATATATCTTCCTGTCTGCAGGCTTTGCTTTAAATACTTGTAATCAGCTACAGGCAGCAAAAGCTAAGGCTTTTCTTACGCTCTGTTTTATAAATGCTTTGTGTAGACACTTCTGATTTTGCAGGGAAAATGCAATGAAAAGATAAATGATTTGTTTACTAAAAACAACAACAAAACTTTAATACTACTGTGAGACATGAGTTGATTCATAATATAGTTTTTCAAAGATTCCAACACTTCTAAAATCCAACTGAGGAAGGCTTCATAAAAAACTTGCAATTATTTTGTACATTCATTTAAAACTTTGTACAGAGTATACTAGAGGTTGGTAAGGGGTAGAGGGGAGATAGGAAGAGATTTGTTTAAAAAAAAATACAGAATTACCGTGTTCTATCGCACTGTGGGATGAGTTTAGTTAATAATAACATATTACATAACTTCAAATAGCTAAGTGTATATTGATTGTTCTCAACACAAAGCAATGATAAATGCTTGAGATGGTGGACCTGCTAATTATCCTGATCTGATTACAATCCATAATATGTATCAGAACATCACTCTATATCCCATATGCATGTACAATTGTTATATGTCAATGTAAAAATTAAAGGATAAACAATTTTAAAAATATATGTTTGTAAATTTTTACAACTGTAACTTCTATTTTTGTAAAATAACAGTGTACTCTGACACAGTTATGAATTTTATGAGCCCTACAACCAATTCCAAGTCTATTGCTGATTTATGGGATTTTTTAATTTAGAATAGAAAATGTGTTCATTATAACAGTAAGATAATTTTCCTTTTGCAGAGAAACAAATGATGAAAAATAAATTCATATTTTTTAAAAGTTGAAAAAAACTGACATTACCAAAATTTCTATTTGTTATCACTATAGAAATCAGTAATTTTATCTTCAGTGATGAACCTTTAACTAAATTTACAATTGAATTCATAATACTGTCAGATGTTTCTCATTTAATAGAATATTAAACAAATATTCCAAAAGTTTTGTGAATACCACAAAAGAAAATTGGAACCATTATTGAAATTAACGTAAACAATTTTCTATTGGCAACTGCTCATGAAACTGACATAAAACTGACATCATTTAACTGTTGGGGCATTCTTTTTCTGATGGAACTCACATGTCTATGGCTATTGCTTCACCTGTCCTATGTAAACTTGGAAATGGAATGAGTTAATTAATTTGGACAATAGTCACATGACCTGAATGAACCATAGCACTTCCCAGAGAGCTGCAATGGGAGGCCTTTGCAGCCAGACGTACTAAATCGAAACATTTGGAGGAGACCCTGGTGCTTCTTCAGCAGGTTGGCGTTTCTGGTTTTCATGTGGTCAGTGATGGCAGTGCAGCCCGTGGTAAATCGGAAATTTTAATCCAAGTTACATCATTTAATCATTTAATCCAAAAAAGCAAATTCAGCACCCATGGCTTTTCATTAAAACCACTGTTTGTTTGTTTGTTTGTTTGTTTCTTTCTTTCTTTCTTTTTCTTTCTTTTCTCAATGTAGTCAACAGGGTTTACTGCAAAATTAAACGTTGTTACCAAATAAATAAGCAGCTGCAGATGTACCCCCAGCACTAAGTGATAAAACTACATTGCCTTCAGACTACTCTGTGTATGCTCGCAGAACGTCACTCAGTATTTCATAAACATGCAAGCTCTAATTTCAGACATTTCCTATGGACCTCACCACCTGGCAGCCCTGGTGCTTTGTGCACCTCAGGGACCAAGGCCTGGGGACTGCCAAGCAGCCGCGCGGGGCAGCAGCAGCCAACGTTTCTCCCACACTCAGAGATCCTAAGTCAATGTCTAGATGCACTTTATTTTTCCCCGAAGTGTCTTACGTAGTATCCTGAACAAATGGTATCAGTTTTGTTGTATCTGGAAAGGCTCCAGGAAAATAACTAAAGAATCAATCAAACAAACAAACAGTAGTTTTTTTAATCATGGGTCATCTTTTAGGTTTGACCCTGTGTTTAAATGGAAATTCTGTTTCACACGGTGAGAGAAGACAATGACAAAGCTAGAAGCACAAGTTGTGAGGGAGGGGTTTATCCAAGATTGTCTTAAATAGTATGCAAATGTTAAATATACTTCACTTAAAATCATTTTAAATCTGTAATAAATGCTAAGACTTTCTGAAAACAGGTGTAATGTGAGTACCGTCTCTATGCTTATAAAGAGCAATCTCCAATCCCTTCCTAAATTACCTCCATATCACCATTTGCATGCCGAGAGCTCAGGTGAATCTCAGCTGCAGCAGGGGAGGGGCTGATGAGCTTTGGACAAGCTGCTATCCTCCCCTCTGGAGGAAGATTCAAGTGACCTGTTCTTCCCCTTCCTTTACAAAGTAGAGGATTAAGCTGTAGGCTACTCACTAAAGTTACTTACATAACCTTTAACTAGCAGGAAACTGAGGTAAGCAGAAGCAAATCAAATTTTTCTTGAGTTTCAGAGTGGGCTTGCTGTACACTGGCATTCTTTAATCTTTGAAGAGGTCTTTGCACCTCACAGGTGGGTCCCTTGGATAACTGGTTTGCAGGAATTGTTCCCTTAAATTTTTGTTCCCTTGTCATAACTTTATTTGTCAGGAATTTGTCATCTGAATGGGCTTCATTTCTTACGTGAATAATAGTAACGTGCTAATAGGGCAAGAAAACCCTGCAGACCTGCCTCCAAAATCATTCTTGCTCAGTTCAGTGGAAATGCAGTAGGAACTTTTCAGTCTGTAAAGGAGCTGGGTTTTCTGTGGCACTTGGCTCTTGCCTCTAAATCACTCCCTTCTTCAAGTCATCCGTCTCTCTGTGGCTCCTCTTCCTTGGCAGGCCACCCACCCGGGCTTCCCTGGGCTCTGTCCTCAGCCGCACTCTCTTCTCCTGATGCTCTCTCCCAGCCACAGTTTTGAGCCCCACCATAAGCTGATTCGCTTCTCTACTCGAGAAATGCTAGTCTCCTTTCCTGTCTCTTGCTGCATGTCCCACTGGCATCTCAAAATCAACATGGGTAAAACGAAAAACAACTAAAAGCATGTTAAAAATAAAAACAAACAAACAAAAAGCCCTACTCCTCATCCTGCACTTTTCTTTTTCTGTTAGGAAAAAAAATGTAAACCCAACTTTCTTGGGACAAAAATTTCATAGAAGACAAAAATGGCAACAGATCTCTAAATAAAAGCATTAGCAGAGTTCCAAACAGAATACTGCATTCCCTTAATGCTCAACTTAAAATGAAACCTAAAGCAACAGAATACATTGAGTATAATGTTTCTTATGAGACTTCATTAGTAGATCTATACCATTAACATATTAGCAAGCAGTTATGTTTCCAATGAATTACATAGTATGCTCCTATAGTACAGCCAAAAGAGATGCACGTACATCAATGGGTATCATCAAAATGTCAGCATGGACACATCTGCATACCTCTTTTCCTTTAACCTTCGTTTGCCCCTCTGTGGCCAACCTGGTAAAAAAGTTGTAATATACACTGCTCAGAGGTGCTTTAATAATCCAATGTCCAAGATGCATCTTTTCTGTCCGTTATAACAAAAAGATATTTACAAACCAGCTAATTTGCTAACTCTACTTTTTATTCTACATTGTCAACTCAGGAAACCTATGAAACTTAGATGTTGCAAAATAGTAAACTTTGTCCACAATAAACAGAGGCACTTTTCTAAAAATGCTCATAGTGACCTATGGTTATCATCTGAAACCATCTTCTAGATATGGAGATGCCAGCAGAGAGCCTGCCCTTCAAGACATAGTCCTGTACTCAGTGACCCTCCACTTCCATGTCCAGGATGGTTCCATTAAGTTGCATAAGGCTGAAAACCAAGAATCATCACAGTCCCCCTGTGGTCCCTTACCCACACATCCTTACCCAATAGATCACCACACCCATGTGCGTCTACATTGGGTAAATGGCTCTCCAGAGCCCATATCCTGATGGTCCGTCTCCATCCCCGCCATCACTGCTGTAGCTGGGGCCTCACACACTCTCACCTGGGTTGCTTCCACTCCCTCCTCCCCTGTCTCCCTTATTTCGGACCTCATCAGCCACTGGCCAGGTACACTTTTCAAAAATGCAAATCTGACCTCTCCTCTGCCCTCCTTTCAACTAGTGAGACTCTAAAGAAGCTCCACATCTGTGTCAGTCTGTGGATTCTGAAACTTGACTGTCGTGGGGTAAGTATAGAAATGGACGTTATGAATATAGGAACCGCTAGGGCAATTTCACCGAGTACTTTTGTGTACGTTGAAACTAAGCATGAAAAGCTAGGGCTTCTGTTCTGGGTGTGTTCATTTTTTTATTTTATTTTTCTCAGAGCTCTTATTTTGTTTTACTTAAGTATTGGTCTATGACAAATTGGAGATCTAAGGGGATGGACTGTTCCTTCACCACAGATAGTTGGAGAGGCACCTCTGTGAATTGTCTCCCTGATCCTGATCGTCCTTGGGATAGATTTCAACCTCCTAGGGTGTTGGGGCATCATGCACAGCCCTGCTACACTCATCACCCACCGTGACCCCACAGCCACTTCCTCTCTCCTGAGTCCTTCCTGTGTGTGGCCGCTACCTCCTTGGCCTTCTTTTCTAACTAATTCCTGCCGGTCCTTTCAGCCTCAGCTCACACTGAGCTGGGAGTTCTCCCTCTTGCTCCAGCGCCCCTGGAATGACCCATCCCAGCTGTGCCCGTGGCTCACCTTCTTTTACATGGCTATGACTTCTCCCACACTTTGGCCAATACATTTTTATCCAAATAATTAATGAAAAGATGAATAACTAGGTTGATGAAAACTTGCTTGATAACCTTGTGGACAAGATGGAGACAGCAAGTGAGAGTCCAGTTAGGTCATTTCATGGTTAGGTCATTTCAGATGGCTGTCTGTTGGATGCTCAATACAATGTTATTCGTGAAAAATAAATTTGTGACTGAGCATGATGTGCTTAAAATTATAGAATACAGAGCACAAAACTTCTTTAATGCTTACTATACTTCCATTATCGGTGCCTGTGGTGAATTTTGACGACAAAGAGAATGACACCCAAATGGTCTCCTGTTCGCCAGCTCAGGCAGGCTGACTCTCAGGCCAGCAACGTTGCAATGACACCTGCCCAAGGGTGGGAAAACCTGTTCTCTATGTGGAAAGCTATTGACCTAATTACCCAATCCATGGAATTCTTGCTTTCCCCTAAGTCAGCAAGAAGAATAATTAAGGGCAAGAGAAAACAGCTCATCCAAACTTCCCAGGACCTCCCTTTAGTGGCTGACTAAATTTAGCAATCGACACCAGCTCTTGACAAAGGAAAGAAGGTCTGTTTATTCGGGTGCTGCGCCCAAGTGTCCATCTCCCCGGTGCCCAAGCTTTGGTTCTTAGGCATCCAATTCCCTTTATCCAGGCGTCCTCCCTAAGGAAAGATGGAACTAGAGATGGCAATGACTCCTTTTGGACCCCAGGTTGGCTCCAATCAGGTCTTGACATGTCATCTCAACTATCTGACAGCTCCTTGCAACAAACCAGCTGACATCAGCACCCCTCACTAGTGCTCTACCCCAGGGTAAGTCCGTCCTCCTAAGCAGGGCCTACTTCTCATCAGCTTCCTTGCTCCTGAAATCTATACACTTCTAATCACCCTAATTTTATAGAGGATCATTATCTTAGCAAGGTAAAATATTGAATTGTTGATGATGATGTCAGTAATGGTAATGATAGCAGTACTGAAGATGTAATGATGCTCTTTTTCCTTCTGCAAATTTTACCGAATACTGAGCAGGGCCACTGCTAGCTTATACTGTATCTTTTGTGAATTCAAAACAGGTGATCCTTTCTCGGACACAGCCTCATATCCTGCAGCCCTGCTATGCAATTGGACTACGAGCTTGACATCAGCTCCCTCTCACCATCTCTGGAGGATCTCCTTGTGCAGGGATCAAACTCCACACCTGTATGCAATGGTGCTCATGTGGGGAACAGCCTGAATACACAGAAGACTGGGCGCCCTGCAAGAAAGAGGCAGGTCTGTGTTTATAGTTGGGCAGGGAAAAAAAAAAAAAACAGCTAGATGGTATGGGAGAGAAGTTGGTTGTATTGCCTTGACATTTACTACCTCCCCAGTACCCTTTCTGGGATTGCTGGAAATAAAACATCATTTTCTTTTGTGTTACTAATTTTCTTTAGTGCCCAGCCACACCAACTTCTTGAAAGCTTAGAAGAGTACAGCAGCGGGCCAGGAGCAGTGGCTCACGCCTGTAATCCCAGCACTTTGGGAGGCCACGGCAGTTACATCACAATGGCAAGAGATCGAGATCATCCTGGTCCAGATGTTGAAACCCCATCTCTTCTAAAAATACGAATATTAGCTGGGTGTGGTGGCACGCTCTGTCATCCCAGCTACTCGGGAGGCTGAGACAGAAGAATCACTTGAACCCAGAAGGCAGAGGTTGCAGTCAGCTGAGATTGTGCCACTGCACTCCAGCCTGGTGACAGAGCAAGACTCCATCTCAAAAAAAAGAAGAAGAAGAAGAAGAATGAACCTGTTTAATTTTGTTCAAAACACCTTTTTCAAAATTTTTCAACCATGGACTCCTATTTTCATAGCAGCTTCTCGTACCCTACAGAACTACTGTTTCTCCAGACACATTTTCAGAAACATAAGATGATCTGGTTTTATGTCATCAGAGAAGCCCTCGTTAGATGCAAGGGACAATCAACACAACCAAACACATGGATTACCTGCTCATTCCAATTCTATTTCCCATCCATTGAAAATATGTCTTGGTGTTTATTTTACTATGTGATAGGTCCTGTCCCAGGAGATGTGAGAAGTGCAAAGCAGCATGTTGATAGGGACAGGGAGGGCTGTCAGTTCAGGCCACGTGGGACTGGCAAGACACTTCAAGTGCGGTCAGAAGATAGATACAGAAGGAACACGTCTGTATCTATCTCATCTCTAATGGAGAATAACGCCATTTCCTTTGTGTATTCCAGGACTTGGGAAAGGAATGGTCATCTGCGGTTAGTGAAACACTTTGATCTCTTGAAAAGCTTTCACAAAGTCAAGCAACTGTTACTGTCTGGGCAGAAGATGGTGACAAGGACAAAAGGACAGGGAAACACCCGTCTCCTAAATCTGCCATGACAGTCGGGTGGGGTTGAGGGTAAGAATGTTGTGCAAGTGGTTTCTAGTCCAAGAGCTGAAACTAAAAAGGAAAGCCTTTTACTTTTTTTTTTTTTTTTTTTTTTTTTTTTTTTTTTTTTTGAGACGGAGTCTTGCTCTGTCGCCAGGCTGGTGTGCACTGGTGTGATTTCAGCTCACTGCAACCTCCGCCTCCCAGGGTCAAGCGATTCTCCTGCCTCAGCCTCCCGAGTAGCTGGGACTATAGGCATGTGCCACCACACCCAGCTAATTTTTGTATTTTTAATAGAGACGGGGTTTCACCATTTTGGCCAAGATGATCTTTAGCTCTTGACCTCGTGATCCACCAGCCTGGGCCTCTCAAATTGCTGAGATTACAGTCGTGAGTCACAGCACCCGGCTGGGAGATCTTTTTTATCTGCTATAAATCACAAATGCCATACAGTTGACTGAATAGGACTCCTGAGAAAGAAACACAATTTTCAAAACAATTGCATTTAACCAGGCGTGTTTAAAAAAGTAAATATTTATGGAATGTTTACATGTTATGTAAATATTTAACTAAGTTTTCTTTTTATCTACATTCATTTGTCTTCTATTCAAACATAACATTTCATTTTTAACATAGAAGAAAATCTGCCCTTGAAGATTTTCGGTTTTTTTTTCTATGAATCATCAATTTATTGATGCAAAGCAACCAACAATAAAGAGGCTAAAGGGACTTTAGGTCTCTTTCTTCTTTTATTTGTAAAGATGTATGTGCACACATGAAATCTTGTTCCATGTGAATAATGTGTAGTGATCAAGTCAGGGTGTGGGGCTGTCCATCACCCGAGTAAAACGCATCTTTGTTAAGTACAGTCACCCCACTCTGCTCTCAAACACTGAATGTATTCCTTCTGTCGCACTATATGTTTGTTTGTACCCTGTAAGCCACTTTTCTTCACCTTCGCCCCCTCCCACTCACCCCTGCCAGTCTGTTCTCCATCTTTCCAGACTCTACCTCCGTGCGATCAAATTTTGTAGCTCTCGCATATAAGCGAGAACATTTGATGTTTGTCTTTTTATGTGGCTTATTTCATCTAAGAAAATTAGTCTCTTATTTTACTTTAGCTCATGACCTTCAGTTCCAATCATGTTGCTGCAAATGACATGATTTGATTCTTTTTTATAGCCAAATACAAGTAAATTTTGTAACATAATCAAATCATAGTGATTAAAAGTATAGACGGTGGCCTCAGAGGGCTGGGGTTTAAGTCCTAACCGCACGCCTCGGTAGCCATCTGTGCTCAGCAAGATTTCTGTGTCGCATGTCTGAACTTTAGCCCCTTTCACCTCAAATGGAGCCCCATAGGGTTGCTGTCGACGCTGAATTATAATGTATGTCATGCTTAGCAAAGTGCCCAGCTCATAATAATTACCCCAAGAATGGCTAAGGAGTCATAGCTGGAAAAAGTAATCACTTATAATTATTACAGAATCATAATGAAAGATAGAGAGGCAGTGGGAAAACCACTTTGGAAAACTGTTTGACTTTCTCTACCAAAGTTAACTATTTGCAATTAAAGGTCACCAATCCCATTCCTAGGTATATATGTACATACATATGCTACATTTTGTATACGTATATGTAACAATCAGGAATGCACACATATTTCACCAAAAAATATGTACTAGAATATTCATAGTAGTACTACTTGTAATAGCCCAAACCTAGAAATACCCAAATGTCCATCAAGAGTAGAATGAATAAATTGTGATATATTCATAACATATCAATCACAAAGATTTTAGAAATCTTAAAGAGATGGCTTCTGGTCAGGCACAGTGGCTCATGCCTGTAATCCCAGCATTTTGGGAGGCCGAGGCAGGCAGATCACCTGAGGTTGAGAGTTCGAGACCAGCCTGGCCAGCATGACCCCATCTCTACTAAAAATACAAAAATTAGCCAGGTGTGGTGGCATGCACCTGTAGTCCCAGCTACTCAGGAGGCTGAGGCATGAGAATCACTTGAACATGGGAGGGAGGGAGGGAGGGAGGGAGGAAAGGAGGGAGAGAGGGAGGGAGGGAGTTTGTAGTGAGCCAAGACTGCACCACTCCACTCCAGCCTGGGCAACAGAGAGAGACTCTGCCTCAAAAAAAAAGAGAGAAAGAGATAATTACAGATGATTAAGTATAGAGGTGTCCATGGTAATATTATTTATAACAGAAATACTAGAAACTAGCTGAATATTCATCAGTAAGGAAATAACTAAATATATGTTTTCATAGTAATAATGTTCACAAATCCACGCCCTGCTATTTACCCATTTGGATGCATTATCCAATTCTTCACAGCCTATATTTCCTCATAAATAGATAGGTCTAGCCCTTAACTCCAGGGTCTATGTGAGAATAACCAAAGGAAGTAATTAGACCCCTTACTGGTGGACTGTCTCTGACTCTAGGGATGTTTTGGCTGACAAGAAAAGGACAACCAGGATAAGACAACTATTTTGGAACTCCTGAATAGAGGAAGTCTGGAAGAGAGCAATTCTTTCAGGTTCATTCAGTGACCACCTGTCAGGGATTGCTGTCATTTGGACGATGGCATGGAGCACAGAGGTTAGGAAGTCCAGCTCTAGAGGCAGTCTTCATGAGTTCAAATAGAGCCACCAACATGCATTAGCTCTGTGACCTTGAGTTGGTTATCTATCCATTCTGCGTCTAAGCTGCCTCATTAATAAGATGGGATCATAGTTTCCTCCTGAAATGTTTCTAGAGAGGACAAAATGACTTAATATACCTGTGACCAGTTTGCTAGTGAGCTGGGCTGGGCAGGGTGCTTGCAGAATGCACCAGAATTCTTCCTTTCCAAACCTACTCTGACTTGGGTCTTCCTCCTCATCCCAGATGAAACCCTCCGGACTATCCACTAGATGGCAGACATTCCCCCAGTTGTAACAATGAAAATGTCCCCTAGGGGGCAGAATTCCCCTGGTTGAAAAAATCACTGAATTAGACTGTTCAGGTAAGACAACCAAAATTTTCAGTGTTTTCCAAATTAGACACCTTAAGCTCCCTGCATTCTTGATTTAAAGAGGCACTAATCTCTCTCATCCTCTAAAAACTCATTTACTTTTTTCAGTCATCTCATATTCTATTTCATAGCCTGGATAAGAGGGATGATGAATTAAGAGGGCAAAATCTGGCTTTGACCACCCCCAGCAACCCTGCACAAATAACCTTTTCTTTCTAGAATGTGGGGGCATTTGTCAGCTTTTTTACTCCACATTTGTTGCAAGAGGAGACACGTTTATTTCAAGCACACCATAGGTACAGAAAAGGGGCTATGTTGAATATTAGATTCAGGGACACCATAACTAATTTAAAACCAATGTGCATGGCATTGAGAAAAACACTCTTTTCATAAGAAGCAAAAAATGTTTTAAGCACGTACAGTGTACCTAATAAAATGACTTTTGAGGGTGGGTTTAGAGTGAAAAGGACTGGGAAGTTCTCCACGTCCACCCACAAGGGCTCTGATTCCATTATAGACGCTGATGCAGTTGAGAGTCATTCTAGCACTACCCTGGTCTTTTTTTTTCCCCCATTTATTTATTTTATTGCATTTTAGGTTTTGGGGTACATGTGAAGAACATGCAAAATTGTTGCATAGGAACACACGTGGCAGTGTGATTTGCTGCCTTCCTCCCCATCACCTACATCTGGCATTTCTCCCCTTGCTATCTCTCCCCAGCTTCCCACCCCCCACCGTCCCTCCCCTATTTCCCCCCAACTGACCCCTAGGATGAAAGGAGCGTGGGAGGAAGAAGTGAGAACCGGTGACTAGGAGGAAAGGAAAACAAGGAGAAAGAGAAAGTAATTATTCTCACTTCTTTTTAGTCTGCCTCAGTCTTCGAAAGAGCATTTACATACAGAAATGCTTGGGGGGGTTTTGTGTGTGTTTGTTTGCTTTGTTTTGTTTTGTTTTGAGATGGAACCACACTGTCGCCCAGGCTGGTATGCAGTGGCGTTATCTCGGTTTGCTGCAACCTCCGCCTCCCAGGTATAAGCGATTCTCCTGACTCAGTCTTCCAAGTCACTGGGATTACAGGCACCCACGACCACACCGGGCTAATTTATTTTTGTATTTTTATTAGAGACGGGGTGTCACTATGTTGGCCAGGCTGGTCTCGAACTCCTGACTTTGTGATCCACCCACCTTGGCCTCCCAAAGTGGTGGGATTACAGGTATAAGCCACCATGCCCAACCTACAGGGATGGTTTTGTAAATGGATGGCTTGGTTCTATTTCAAAATGGTAAGTCTAACTTAATGGAAAAAAAAAAAAAAAAAAAAAAAAAAAACAAGACATGTAATTCGATAATATTTTATTGTCAATAGCATAGGAAAAATTCAATATTGAACCTCAGAACAAGAAGAATCTATTTACAATGAATGGCAAGGAAGAGATGGAAGAAGAAATGCCACAAAATCTTCAGTAAATGCATATTTTTTATAGAGAAGTAATCCATGAACCTGCAACATGGACAGCTGACCAAACCAACTTTACAAATTCCTGTTAATATAAGTTACATGCTTGCCATCTAAAGTAACTAAACCCATAGACTGAAAAACTATGTGTCAAGGTAATGTGAGCACTTTAATCACTTTACTTCTATTTTCTAAAGGTAGAAGTTTGCCTGCTATCACATTAGTCAAAGAGAAAATTTCCTTCAACACAAATTCTGATATTGGCTATTATGAGAATCCCTGTGCATTTCAAAACCTTGTGAGTCAGTTAGAAGCCCCTGCCACCAGTCTAGTGCCAACCAAATGACCAGGTGGGACAGCTATCAAAAACAAAAGTGAATTTTTAATAGGATCTGACCTTCGCCTTGGGGTCTTGCATTTCAGCTACTAGAGGTCTATGATTCCTAATCCAATATTCCAGAATCTGAGAAGTTCTGCGAACAAAGTGTTTTTGTAAGTTGGAGACATACTCATTTGGCAGCACTATTTGACCCCGTATGGGCTACTTAGTCTTGATTTCTCTATTTTGTCTGAATATTCTACATTTTGTTGCAGTATATTAAGGTGTGGATTTATAGGGTGCTGCCCCAGATCCCATCAATGAAGTTTCATAACATATAGTGTGTGTAAAATATTATCTTTTTAACATCCCCAAAATTCAGAATTTGAATAAACACCTGCCTGCCAGAGCTTAACATAAGGACTTCCGGAGCTACAGTAACCTGAGCATGTGCTTGTTTCACTGGAACCAGGGCAGTTTCATGGGTCCCATGCACCACAGTTTCTTCAGTCTTTCAGGGAAGTGAGAATGTCTGGAATATTCTCCCAAAGAAGAAAGGCATAGTGCTGGGAAGAAGAGGTCCCAGATCTTCCTCACAGGAACTTGCTTTGTGGAAGATTGTATTTCTGCCAACTACCTGGCCAATTTGACAAATAATGAATAAATATTTTTCCTCTAAGGTGATTCCTTTCCTTTAAAAGCATATGTCATTGTCTTTAATGGGGGGAAAAAAAGGAAACAAAGGATAGAATTGGAAAAGAAAGGTCTGTCTGTGTGAGGCTACATATGACAAGTACTGGCAGCATCCTGATCCTGCAACATTAGCAATTTATTGTATCTAGAATGTGACTCTCTGGATGCAGAGATAACAGAAATTGGCATCCACAGAAAGGTCGGGGGGACTTAACATGGGCTATGCCACTTAAGGAGAACAGAATTTGCCGAAGAAAATGATGTTTCGAGTTTTGTTGTGCCTGATGATATAAATAAAGGGATGGTCGGCATTCAATTCGTCCTTGTGCTGCAGGATCCGGGCTCCCGGCACCTCTATGGAATCCCCACCATCTTCAGTTATTTCTAAGCACACTTTGTGGATAACATTTGATAAGGCCACTCCCTTGGTCTCTGACATTCCAGAGAAATCAGACGTGTCTTCATTGAAGATATGTTTCAGCCCTAGATTTTCCAGACTAGCTTTGGGATCAATTATCTTTTCCACCTTAAATTTTGGTATGGAGAGTTTGACTTTGGCGTTGGCCATGGTGCTGGGATTAGTCCACTGTGCCAGCGACTCTGAGTTGAGTTGTTTTTCAATCTGAAGGACAAAAATGAAAAGAACTTATTTTTATTTATTTCCAATTGTAAAGAACCTGGCTGGATTAAAAACATAAAGTGTTATTATAAGCCCGGTTTCAAAGCAGCCTGGGTGGAACCTTAAAGATGGCCCAGTAGTTTTTGGTCTGTGACTCTTAGGAGACCCAGCAGCCCCCCAGTTGTGTCCTCCTCCTCCCCAGCCTATAACAGTGTTCCCTGTGCACTGAAATTTATGAGGGTGGGGTTCTGTTTTTTCATTTTGACTTTAAGAGTATCTTTTTTTTTTTTTTTTTTTTTTTTTCAGACAGTCTTGTTCTATCACCCAGGCTGCAATATCATGTTCGATCTTGGTTCATTGCAATCTCCACCTCCTCACTTCAAGGGATTCTCATGTCTCAGCCTTTCAAGTAGCTGGGAGTACAGGTACATGCCACCACATTTCAGCTAATTTGTGTGTGTTTGTGTATTTTTAGTAGAGACAGGGTTTCATCATGTTGACCAAGCTGGTCTCAAACTCCTGGCCTCAAGTGATCTGCCAGCCTTGGCCTCCCAAAGTGCCGTGATTATAGGTGTGAGCCACCACGCCCAACCTTAAGTTAGAGAGCAGATTTGCAGAAACAAATGGCTGAATTATGATGTTGCATTCACAATAATGAAATGCATATAAAATTAGAAAGCTTTTTATACATATTTCTGAAATGCTTATTATAATTTCTCTACGAGGAAATCCAGGATATTCATGTACTAGGAATGGCATCAGATTTAATAATTTAAATTAAAGCTAAAGTTACTTTTTTTTTAATGGGAGCCTGAACTAACTCTGAGCCATTTGCTAAGGTCACAGGTGGTGAATGCATCCATTTTAGCTGGTTTAAAAAATGAGAGAGTTGCAATGAAGCATAAAATTACTTAGTTAAAAAATTGTTCATTGAGCAAACCTTAAATCATGCCTCACCCTTCCAATCTCCCCCTGGCTAGAGGAGAAACACATGCACAACGGAGAATGATAAGCCCTTGACTTTCACTATTGAGGAGCAATACTGCATTGGCATTACTCCTGTGAAACCTATAAAAATCTGGGCTATGCCCAAGGTCACAAATTGGGTTGTGTTTTTGTTTGTTTGTTTTTGAGACAGAGTCTCACTCCATCGCCCAGGCTGTAGTGGCTGGGACTACAGGCATGCACCACTATGCCTGGCTCATTTTTTGGCATTTTTAGTAGAGATGGGATTTCACCATATTGGTCAGGCTGGTCTCAAACTCCTGACTTCAAATGATCCGTCCACCTCGGCCTCCCAAAGTGCTGGGATTACAGGCATGAGCCACCGAGCCCAGCCTGTTTGTTTTTTAATATAGAAGGGAACCATTAGATTCTCTTACTAATCTGTTATTATTACCTTTCAATGACCACTGTTTCAAATTTTGGACAAATTATTAGGACCAAAAGATTGTCCTAACTAGAGTTTTTGAACTAACTAGTACATTCCTTGTCCACTTACCCCCAGGAGTGGGATGAAGACAGAAAATACATTTAAACGAATAGAGACCACTTAAAAGGAGAAAAGTTTCCCCCACTGAATATGAGTTGAACTGTGCATCCCAATTTGTGTGTTGAAGTCCTATCGGAAATACCTCGGAATGTGACAAGACTTTGAAATAGGGTCGCTGCAGATATGATTAGTTACGAGAGGTCTTTGGGTGGGCCCTGATCCAAAATGACTGGTGTCCTTCTAAAAGGGGAATTTAGACATAGAGACAGCCATGCACACAGGAAAACACCACAGGAAGATGAAGGCAGAGATGGAGGAAAGCACCCACAAGCCAAAGAGCACCAAAGATTGCCAGCGACCACCAGCAGCTGGAAAGATCAGTCGCTGCCAACATGGTGAAACCTCATCTCTACTAAAAATACAAAATTAGCCGTGTGTGGTGGCACATGCCTGTAATCCCAGCTACTCAGGAGGCTGAGGCAGGAGAATCGCTTGGACCAGGGAGGTGGAGGTTGCAGTGAGCCAAGATCACACCATTGCACTGCAGCCTGGGCGACAGAGCAAGACTCCGTCTCAGAAAAATAAAAAAGAAGGAAAGAAAATGATCAAGAGAGAGTATGCTTGATATCAGGTCACATGATAGCGGACCTGGCAATGCGTAGCAATGTCGTGCCTTACTGCCGGGGAGATAAGGGAGGCACTCTAGCCTTCAGTTAAGAACCTGGCTCCAACTACATGGGCTCCAATCCTGATCCCACACACACCGATAACTGATTATGTAACCACAGACCAGTCACTGACCTCTCTGTGCCTCAGCTCCCTCACTGGTAAACAAGAGTGTGGTAAGAGTCTCTAACTCAAAAGCCTGCTGTAAGAATTAAATGAGATAATGCATGTAGGCAACCCAGCACAGTCCCTAGGACACTGTAAGTGCCAAATAAATGTTGGCTGTTTTTACTATTAAGGAGGAAAGGCCCCGGAAAGAACTATGGGCCCTTGGAGGTGACTGAGCCAGTGGCGATAAGGGAGGGCTGTGGGTCCAACTCTGACGGCCCACACAGCCCTGTTCACGCGACTCTTTGCCAAGGCAGGGGGCGCCTTTGTGGAGAGTACCAGCCTCCTCCTTACCTTCTCCAAGCCCGTGGACTCGTCCTCCACATCCTTGGGTAGCAGTATGAACATGCTGAGATGCTTATTTTGAAAAGGAAGCTCTATGATCTTACAGTTGATACTTTCAATGTTTCCCATACAGAACGTGGCCTCCATGTTCATCATCTGCACTGGTTTGGTGTCAGTCTGTAAAAGGAAAAATTTGGACTGCTTACTTTTCAATTTATACAAGCACAAATATATATACACACGCACACACACACACATATATACTCACATGTATACATACAGATGCACATACATATACACATAAACCTATATATACATACATATATATATGCACCTTTATATACATATACACATACACATATATATGCATACACACATACATGTACACACATATATACATACACGTACACTTATACACATACCTATATATACTCCATAACTATATACACACATGCACATATATACACACGTGTATATGCAAACACATAAATATATATGTACATATATATACACAATTTTGCTCTTGACACAGTTTCAGATGATTACGGTTTGTGAACCCATCATCCACTGAGATCAAACTGTCCTGCACCCAAACCAGTGACTGTCCTGTAAAGAGTTTGTGTTCCTTTGAAAAGTTATTCATATACTTTATAATCTACATGTTAGACATTACAGGAACTATATATAATGCTGTTTTTGCATAGATCAAACCTTAAAAATAAGACTGTATGGCTGAAAATATAGGCAATGTTTGTTATTCTTTTTTTTTTTTTTTTTTGAGACAGAGTCTTGTTCTGTCGTCAGGCTGGAGTGCAGTGGTGCAACCTTGTCTCACTGCGACCTCTGCCTCCTGGGTTCAAGCAATTCTTCCACCTCAGCCTCCCGAGTAGCTGGGACCACAGGCATCTGCCACCACACCCAGCTAATTTTTTGTATTTTTAGTAGAGATTGGGTTTCACCATGTTGACCAAAATGGTCTCGATCTCTTGACCTCGTGATCCGCCCACCTCAGCCTCCCAAAGTGCTGGGATTATAGGCGTGAGCCACTGCACCCAGCCTGTTATTCTTTATACATGCCTATGAGATCTTTAAACTATTCCTGGTGGAGCTGACTTGAAAGTAAATTCTACTGAAAACCCACATAACCATTTAAATGGCTTTTCCTAATAAAATACCTTATTTCAAAAACTGGCTGAGCGCGGTGCCTCACGCCTGTAATCCTGCACCTTAGGAGACCACTTAAGGTTAGGAGTTCAAGACCAGCCTGGCCAACATGGTGAAACCCCATCTCTACTAAAAAGTACAAAAATCAGCCAGGCATGGTGGCACATGCCTGTAATCTCAGCTACTTGGGAGGCTGAGGAAGGAGAATTGCTTGAACCTGGGAGCCGGAAGTTGGTGTGAGCCAAGATTGCACAACTGCACTCACTCCAGCCTGGGCAACAAAGTGAGACTCTGTTTCAAAATGAAACAGAAGAATAAGGACAACAAACCTAGTATATAGCAGAACACAGCAGTACTTGTTCTGACCTCTCTTTGGTTTGAATCGCCCGCTCCCGGCTGTACTGCCACCTACTTGGATCTGAGCTAATGAACAAAGTCTGGATTGAAGATAAGAACCTTGGTTTTTAGTCCCAAATGTGAGATTCTCTGGCCTTGAGCAAATCACTCAGTCTCTCCAGGCCTCAGTATTCTTGTCAGTAGAATGAAGCAATTGTAAATTCAGAATAATGGTTACCACTGGGGAGGGAGAAGGACGAACAGGACAGTGTAGGGAGCGGTGAAGGGACATACACAAAGCAATGCAACCGTTGTTATAGTTTTTCTTTAAGACGTCTGAAATAAGTAAGGCAAAATATTAAGTGCACAAAGATGGTTAATCGGAATGTGGGTATTTGTTTCATTATTCTCTATCATTTTCTGAATACTTGGAGTATTGCATGATTTTTAAAAAGGAAATGTTTTTTAAACTTATCTCTAAGTCATTTTAAAATTATCTCTAGCACAGGCATAGTGGCTGATGCTTGTAATCCCAGCACTTTGGGAGGCCAAGGCAGGTGGATCACGAGGTCAGGAGTTCAAGACCAGCCTGTCCAACACAGTGAAACCCCATCTCTACTAGAAATACAAAAATTAGCTGGGCATGGTGTTGGGCGCCTGTAGTCTCAGGTACTCGGGAGGCTGAGGCAGGAGAATTGCTTGAACCCGGGAGGCAGAGGTTGCAGTGAGCCAAGATAGTGCCACTGCACTCCAGCCTGGATGACAAAGCGAGGCTCCATCTCAAAAAAAAAGTAGTGGTTTATAGTATATTTAAAGGATTGTACAGTCATCACTGCTGATTCCAGAACACTTTCATCAGCCCAGAAAGTAAA